>NW_016690196.1:1821046-1913246 GCF_001604755.1 Lepidothrix coronata
AACTCATGTGACACACCCCAACTAGGCATAGCTTTGCAATTTCTAGGCTATTTGTTCTCATTTCAATACATAGTGTCAAAAACCTATTTTGAACGTGACTGCAAACAATCCCCCTTTCAAAAATGCATAAATAACTAAAAAGAACTAAAAAAAAAATCAAGGTTTTGATAACCAATTCATTCTCTCACATCCCAGATCTTGTGATTAATTTCTTTCGCCCCCCTCCAACCCCAATTAATTAACAGCTAACGAACTCTGCTCTGAATAACATATTCCTGAGTTTCAGTATGAAAAACATCCAGCAGCTAGCCATTTTCTCGTTTAACAAATCCATTCATGTTTGCAAGACCTAAACCTAGTTCAAGGAGCCATTATATCACAGACTTTATGAAGGTGTCTGAAACTTTGGCTAGATGTCACAAATTTTTGAGCATGTAGTACAGGTATTGCTGAATCAGAACAAGATCAAGGGTATAGTCTGAGGCAGCATATGACAGAATAAACACATTATTTTACACATTCACCTGTGGTCTAACAAATAAAACATTAACTTTACTTAAGTCTATTAATCTCAAGAAACTCCATCCATTTTTCTGTAGTGACAGAATTAGCTCTGATGAACTGCTATTGAAAGACAATATTCAGAAAGACTCTTTAGAGCTAGTTTTGACTTCGTTTTATCTCACTTGCAAAACTTTATGTTGTTGTAATGCCTGCATATGTTAGGTAGGCAACAGGAGTCATTATTCAAGTCCAGAATAAAGACCAATCTATCCCAAACAGATAGAAGAGATCAAGTGAGGCAGGCAGATCAGGAACAAGAAAAATGTTCAAAGCACAGATATGTCCAGCGCTACATTGCTTCAGTGCACAAAACCCCACTAGTGTTTGCTACAGTCATAAGAATATTCAAGAAAGGACAACAAAACCAAAAAGTGACTTTGGGAATACTTACAGAGAACACCTTCCAAATGTGTGAGGTAGTACAGTAGAAATAGAAAAAGCATTTGAAATCTTAATTAATAAGCTGCTACAGAGTACTGCATCGTAACCAACCAAACACACACATTAAGCTTCTGTAGTTACAGTAAGATTGAAAGAGCAATAAGAAATCAATAGATCAAGGTGTAATTTGCTCTTCAGTGCTCTTAAGGCTGCCTTTGTTTATGGCACAAACTTTATGAACTGTAAAATCAGATTTCAACTATTATTCTCTTTAAAATAATGCAGACTTTGTGTGATTGTTTACAATAACAAGAGATCACCTGTCAGTGATGCTCTAAAGCAGATCTGTAAAGCATATGACTCACTGATGGAGTAGGCCAAAGAACTCATTTTAGTGACCTCTCTTTTCTCACCAGAGCACATCACTGGCACACTGCCAACCACTACAAGGTCCAAAAGTGTACCCAGCACTGAAAAAAAGAAAGCTCTAGCTAAGCATCACTTACTGAATGCCTGAGCAGCTAAGAAAAAGCACTTATAGCTATAGCTATTGATTCTGCTATTCCTAATTCTGCATGGCTTGCATAGGCTTTAGACTAAAACATTTTTTAAAATGAGAATATTTAGAAAAACAGTGGGCTTGGTGAATGGAAGATAAAAAAATTCCAGTTCAAAATAAAAAGTGGCCATATACAGATTAGTAATATGGAGGTATCAGGCAGCATTGGTGTGAGGACTTCAGTCAGCAGTTGTCAGCTGGTCAATGGTAACTGCTTAACCCCAAGGATCTGCACACTGAAGACTTCTCTAGATCGTGCACTGCAGTTGCCACATATCAAGTGATCAGCAGCAGCATTGCTAAACACACTGTTGTCGGGGCAGGAGGAAGAGGAAAAGGGAGTACAAAGACTTCACACAGTGCAATTCCCATGCATTAGCAGTTCAGGAGTAGGAATTGTGTGACCATACAGCAGGCAGACCACACTGAAACTAGATGAGATTTGGTAAGAAGCTGCAGATCTGTTTAGAAGTAGCAACAAGATGCACAACAGAACTGAAGAAGCAGAAAAATGGGATTCTTTAGCATAGGGAACATGGCATAGAAATGATGTCTGGAGGCTTAGAAATCTTACCTCTGTGAATTATATTCTCTGAATAAATCAGCTCCCTCCAACAGTTAGAATAGGAAGTGAGCAAAAATTTGCTGATGAAATGAATGAATGAGAACAGATTCATGCAGTGCAGACATTACATATTTTGCTGTATAGCATACACTGGTAGATTGGGTGGAGGGGTGGTGTTAATGCAAGAGACACACAGCGTATTTTGGTACTGTATTTGATAAAATTATTATCTAAAATAATTTGCTTGCATTAATTTGCCACTTCCATCATTCCCACAAATGAATAAAACTTGGTAATTAATTTCCCAATTTGGTTGCATTCTGCAACGGTAGGAAGTCCCTTAAACAGAACAAGAAGCTTTTTCCTTTAACTCTCCATTACCCGGGGAATTGACAAAAATACAATGCATACTTTTCAAAACTGCCACGTTTGATGATAGCAAGGCTAGCTGCTTACTAAGAGGAAACAATGTCAACCAAAACACATAAACCCACAATTTCTCTGGCAACTATCTGTGAATCTCAAACCAGCTCTCGTTCTATTTTATTGTCTAGACTACAATTTATGTGATAGCAGGTAAATAGACTTTGTTCTTTAAGCCACTGAAAACAAGATGTAAGTTTAAGGGCAAACGTTTCACCAATGCGTTTGTTTTATCAACAGCATCATTTTACCAGATACCTCCTAGAGGTATCAAGACCAGTTCAACTTTTACAGTAGAAGAACAAGTACGTGTTATGTGGACATGTTTGTTTAAACTGCATCTGAACCCTTGGCGCTAGCAACGTTTTCACAAAACTATCACAGTTGCCAGCTTTAGCAACAACATGTGGCTCCTTGGATGTATTTTAATTTTAGCTTAGCCTCTTCAAACAATTGGATTTGAAAACATAATACTAATTCTGATAAATGCAAAGCTATCTCCTGAAAAGAAAATACCATTCTCTTGCTCTGAGCACAAGACTCCTTTCCACAAACTCTAAATCAAAGATAAAATACTTAGGAGGGTAGTGTTTAAAAGAAGCAAGTACTCATATTGCAACTTATTTCCTGACACATTCAGCTAATTGTGCCTAAGTAAGTACCTGGTTCCAAATGTCACAGCTGGCCAATCAAACAAGTCACTGGAATCATCAGCACACGAGCTATGTAGGAGACAAGAAGGCACGGCCATAGATTTGAGAGTACAACTTCTTGGAATGCCTTTACAGGCATTGTAAAACCAAGCGATAAGTTGCTTCTCATTTCTGGGGCAGGACATTTTTTATGCTTTGCATCTGCCCAGAACAAGGGTCAACCCTAGAGTGTTTCACTGCAAGTATAACCCAAGTTTCTAAGACATCTTAGACCTGCTACAACAACTTCCCTAGTCCTCCAACAGACGTACTAATAAATTTTCCACAAGAACACGCTGGGAATATTTGATGTCATCCACAGGCATTCTAGCAACTCTAGCGTGATGAACAGAAAGAACCATCGTGGAATACGTAAGAGTATAGTGTTGAAATAAGGATCAGAAGCTCCAGTTACAGAAAGCTGATATTAGCAGGGGCCAGACCAAATGGGTTGTGACTTTCCTTTCTGGACTTGTACCACTACAAAAAGCACAAGGGTCACACTCTAATTTACCAGCAGTAACAAAAGCATCACAAATATGCTCACATACATAACAAGATTATGTAATAATATTAAATTATTTAATAATTTAATAATACATTTACTTAATAGCTCAGTACCACTCAAAGAAAATATTCCTATTTTCCCCTCTCGTTCTGAGAAATTGTTCTTTGTGCTTACCCTGTCCTGGGCTCTCCTATTCACCAAGGCCCTCTAAGCCAATGAAGTTCAGTTTTATTTTCTAAAACTGCAGCAAGTAAATCCAACAGAAAATAGTTTCCTGCCACTCTGATGAGTTTAATCAACTTACAGAACTGTTCAAGTGCCAGAGCCAGGGCATGGGAGGAGACTTGGGGAGCACAGCCATCAACAGGAAAGGGAAGAAAGGAGGAAGAAAAACTCCTTACTTCATCAGAAGCAACAAGCTGTTAGAAATGGCAGAACTGGCCAGGAAATTCAAGACTGAGATAACACCATAATTTTTCCCTTTTCTTGATCCTTTACCGAGTGGATTCAAAACAACCAACAAATACATTAAGATATGTGCACACAGAAATTCATGGTTTGCCTCTCTGTCTCTCCTCCAAAACTTCCTAGCATTAAACATACACACTCACCTAGGTGCCCTTCAAGTTTCAAGAACAAAGTCGTAAAGGACGAACTGAGTCACCATGTTCTATGACCCACAAAGCCAGGCAGTCATGCCACAGCACCAAATCAGATTATTTTAAAAAAACATGATCTAAGGGGGAAAAAAAATTTCATTTGTGAAAACATTATTTAAAAATATGTTTGTTTACTTCAAAATTAAATTCTGTGAAGTTCAAGGTATTGATTTGTCAGCTTTGCAAGGACTTGTTTTTGAAAACACCAGTTTATGTGCAGTTCTCATTGGATAACACAAACCTTCAGCGTCTGCACTCTCCGGGGAATGGTATGCTCTTCCAAAATATGTTTATTTAAGACCAAATTTAAATTGTGCATTCAACAAAAGCACATACATAACAATACATACATAACAAGAAGCCTGCACATGTTGTAGGCATTTTATGCTACTGTATCTCTTAACTTTAAGAAAACACCGTGCATGGCTTTAGCTCATTGTGCTGTACTCTACAGCACTACTGAACTAGAGATGTTAAGAAAAACATCTCCTCAGATCTGTGTTGTTTTAATGTAGGCATTTAAGAGTACTGTGCTTGCAGGCTAGACTCGTCTGGTTGTTTGTTTGTTTGTTTTTCTCTTTTGCTGGAATAAGGCCTCTACACAGAGAAAAAAAATTATAAATAAATAAACAAACAGCTAAACATAAGCTTCCACTGACATAACAATCTTGAAAGCAAGGGCAGGCGAGTCCTCTAGCAGCTCGTTTTAGCCGAAGAGCCCGAGTTGTGGCGGACTACAGGGATCCCCCCACGTGCATCCTGCAACTCGCGCTCGGCTCCGCGCAGCTCCCGGCGCTGCGGCCCGGGAGGGTTCCCGCCGACACAGCCGGGAAGGGGATCCTGGCCCCGCGGCGATGCTGCGGGAGCAGCCGAGCGCGGCCCCATCCCGGCGCCCCCCCACAACACGAAGAGTGGGAAGCCTGAGGGGGAGGGAGGACCCGATCCCGGGCGCGTTCCTCCTGCCAGGGGCCAGCTCTGGGCGACGAGGAGGGCGCCTTCCTCCTCCTCCTCCTCCTCCTCCTCCCCCGGCGCCGGGACAAAGAAGGCGTGGGAGGGCTGCGGGGCAGCGGAGCCTTTCCCGGTGAGAGCCCCACAGCCCCCGCCGACTCCGGCCCCGCGCCTCCCCAGTCGCTGGGGGGAGAACCGTGGCGGGCACAAGCGGCCGGCGGGGCCGCCCGCCTCAAGGTGACATCCGCGGCCTCCTCCGAGCCCCCGGCCGCCTCCTCCTCCTCCTCACCTGGCACCTGCAGACGATGTCGGCGTCCTGCGCCAGTAGATCCACCACCTTGCCCTTGCCCTCGTCGCCCCACTGTGCGCCCAGCACGACGGTGACCCTGTTGCCGGGGCGGCGGGCGGCGCACTCGCCGTTGGGGATGGCGGGGCCGCCGTGCTCCGCCATGGCTCGCGCTGCCCGCTCCGGCGCCGCTCCAGGCACATGCGGCAGCGCGCGGCGGCTCCGCTCCCCCCGCCTCCGCCTCCTCCTTCCCCTCCCCGCCGGGCGGGCGGGCGGTGCCGCCGCTCCCGCGTCCAGGTGGTGCCGCCGCCTACTGGCTTGGCCTGCCCCGCTGCTCTCCACCAGCCCGACCCCTGCCCTCAGCCGGAGCTCCCCTCGCACTCCCGTGAAAAACCAGAGCCGCCGCCGCCGCTTCCCCCGGACGCCGTTTTTCTCCTGCCACTCCCTCCGCGCCTCGCGGCCGCGACTACACTACCCAGCGTGCCGCGCGGCCTCCTCCGCGGGGAGGCCCGCAGGGAGGCGAGCGCAGTGCACGCTGGGGCGCGTAGTCCCCTTTCTGCCACCTGCGGCAGGACAGCGCCCCGGCGGCTGCCCCAGGCGGCCCCGCGGCGGCAGAGGCTGAGCCGGGCGGGAGGGAGGGGTCAGGGGCGGCCATGCCAGGGCAGCCGGGACGGGTTAGAGGCGGCGCCCAGCAGGGGTGGAAGGAGGGGGTCGGGGACGCAGATGTTGTGCATGTTCCCCAGAGGTGGCTCCCGTTACCCCTCGGGTTTCAGCTGCCGCGGGACCTGCGGCCCCTGTCGCGGGTGTCAGCCCTGCGTGTGTGTGTGTGCGCAGCGTGTCAGAGCATCGCCCGCGTGGTTAGTGTTGCTGGATTAATGATCACAGGAGTGTAAATTACAGTTTGGGGAGCCAGGGGGTGAATGTAAAAGGCCATTTTCTCCAGAGACACCGGAACATGGCCCCAAGCCTATTCATGAGACCATAGCAGAGAAAAGCTTTCATCATGTGTACTTAGAAGTGGAACTGACGTCTCAGGGGCTGTTTTCATTCTTTCCTACTTCACAGAACCAACAACCCTGGGGGAAGATTTTTTTTTTCTTGGTAAAGTAGCTATTAAAAAGACATAAAAATCTGAATGATGTAATTATTGCTAAGACAGTTATTCAAAGACCTGAGTCACTGAACAGTCAGTCTGCAGCTGTCTGACGGGCTGTAGTGCTTGATTTTAGTTGCTTCTTTGCTCCTTCAGATTTACTCCAGCCAAGAAGTTGGAGATCTATAAAAGACACTGGAGAAAAGTTTAACTGTGTCTTTTAAAGCTAGGGAGACATATAACAGATAATCAAATACAAAGTTGTCAGCATTTTTTTAAACAACTGAAAATATCTAAATCCTGAATGTCAGTGCAAAGAGATGCTATGACCAAGTAGTCAGTTCAGAACAAAAATGTTGAACAATTGCAATGACGGGAGGCAATTGTGTGTATACACAACAAAGAGCGTAGTTTCTTAAAAGTACCTTAAAAGTCCATATTTTGTCTGCTTATCCTAAAAAAAAATATAGAGACATGGTTTCTGTATCACTGCACAGAGCTTGTGGGAGTCACTAAAAGCCACAAGGAGCTGCTGAAATCAGTTTCTCCAGTCTTGTTGACACAATGGCAAACTTTGTTTTACTGCACTCACTTCTGAGGCCATGGATCATCTCACCACTCCCCAAACAATGGTCAAGATTAATGTTTCAGGATATGATTTTTCAGTATAGCTGAATCATATTAACACCTCACCGTTGCCAATACAAATATTCCCTTGGATCTCAAAATAAATTTGAGCCTCTCTTAGTGTCCTAGTAATGTGGTATTATTGTAATGCCACTTTCCAAAGAGTCTCAGGCACAGGAATCCATTGTTCTGCTATTTTTTAGTGTAGAAGAGCTCTAAGATTATGTCTTGATATAGTTTCTTGATAGGGAAGAAAGCTATAAATACTTCACTTCCAGAAAACCTGTAAGTGTTAATCTTAATGAAGATCAAGTTAATCAATACTGACTGGTACTGTCAAGTTCAGAATTTTTCTTTAATATATGGTATTATGTGCGTCCATCACCCACCCTCTTTTCCCTGCAAACTAAATGGAGGCTTTCATTCTAATACTAAAAGATACTAAATACTCTTTACTGACACAACTCACTATCTGTATTTATAATATAGTTCTAAAACATGGTAGCTCTTGACCAAAGCATGAACACAACTGGTGTCTAATGCCCCTTACCAAAAACAGGCATTGCACTTGTGGTTCATTCACTATAGTCAAGAAAACCATCAAGAGCATGCAGTGGTACTGTACTGGGTTTTCCCTCTAACAGGCATGGACTATATTAACTTTTTTTGCTACTTGGGCAAGCTGAATCTGCTCTGTGAGAGGTCAGGTGGGTATTTAGAGGTGGCACAAAATAGCAAGAGTTTATATTCAAGGAATGAAGGAATGTGAATGCCTTTTCTGACATTAGCAAGATGGTATATAGGATTAACTTTGTAAAACTGAACTCATGGTAGAAGCATACACTGATAAAGTTTAGGTTGTATTGTCTTCGGGATTCTTCAATGCTATTGACTGGGTATGAAAAACTAGAGAGTTACAATTATCACAAATTCACTCTAATTTGGGTACATTCAGGCTTTTCATGTGGCTGCATTTCCTGTCTCCCAGTAAATTACAAGAGACTCAGGAATTTTTTTATAAATGCTGAACAGAAGCAGTATGAGACATGCATTTCATTCAGATGTGTCAAAGATATGTGTAGAATTGTTACATCTATATGTTTTCAATTATACTGACAAAGTATCCCACATATTCTGATTGTGCATTTAAAAAATTATGTACAAAGTAGTTTAGAGGAGAATTTGGGTAAGATTTCCAGTAAATCAAAAGTAAGCATGAACAAAGAGAAAATGCTGTAACAAGCCAGAAGGCCAGCTGGACTATTGGCTGATGGGTCGTAGTGGGCTATTTCTTTCTCCTTAATAGTACTTCTTAATTGTGTTGAAGGACTACTGAATGATGTTAATACTTTTTTGATACTGTTTCTCCTACTGTAAGCAATTTCTGAGTTTCAGGAAAAGTATAGATTGAAGAAATAACCGTTGGCAGTGAAAATGTCAGGGCACGTGGTCTATGGTAGGAGTTTTCTGTTAAAATTGGTTCTGCCTGTGACAGTGATGTATTACACAGATATTTTACACTGAGGTCTTATCTGCACTAGAACAGTGGTTGCAGAAAAGTAGCCTGTGGGCCATGGTTAGCTAATCTGCATATGTCCTACAGAACTGTGTTAAACAATAAAATTTTGAAGTTTTTCACTAATCTCATTAAAATATTCAATAAAATGTCAGTTTTACTTTCTGATTATTTACGGCATCTTTAGAGTGTTTTCCTCATTTAATTTGATGTTAAGATGTAGAGTGACTCACAAAAAAATATTAAGGTATTGATAGTGTCATAGTCAAAAGAAGTTTAGGGATCACTGTGCCAGACACGGTTGGCATCTGTAGCACTTCAAACTCTCCAGAATGCTGTCAGCTTAGCTTAGGAGGAAGAGAAATCATTATGCAGTTAGGACATACATAATTTTATTTGGACAGTATGCTAATGTAATTGAACCCTGCTTGTTGCTTGTTATTATTGTTTTTAAATTCATTTTTCCAGTTAAAATTTCCCTTAATTATTTTTGTTACCTTTTTATTATTGTTAATATTCTTTATCATTATAAAAATAAGATTAAGAACATTATAAAGTAATGGTTTTATATGTTGTCACATTATTTGGACACACTAGCAAGTATTTTCAACCTTTTGGTTAGGTGTATCTAGAATATGAAAGAACTTCATTTATTGAATGGGAATTTCCTGATGTATGTACTGCACAAGATAACTGCTGTCTTTACAGAGCAGAAATGAAATGGAGATTTCTGTATGTATGATACTGTAATTTAAATATATATGTTAAATAGCTTATAATACGTTAAATATTAAAATGGACAGATATGTTACAAGTTAGCTTTTATTACAGTGTTCCCCCCTGATTTTCATTGCTTTTTGTGATTTGAGCAGCAGCTTATCCTTCAGGACAGGTGTAAATAAGTTCCCTGTTCCTTGATGTTACATGTTAAGTGTGTACAAAGACACCATGTTCTGTCTCTCTCTTAGTCTCTAACAGCATCAGCCACTGAAAGTTTAATAGAAACTGTGATAGATATTGGGTGATTTTTTTTCAGGACTTTTTAGATTTATGAATTTCTCAGAATATGGCTCTCTCAATCAGAGAGAATGAAGCACTATGTAAGAGAAACAAACAAACAAACAAACAAATCCCTAATGAAGTTATAAATCCTTTTTGTTGTTTTTATTCACTAAAACAGGATGTCAAACATCACACAATATTTAACACAGAAAGATCTTGAATTTACCTTTTTCCTAGATGTGTTTTTTGGTCAGAATAGGTCCTTTATCTAGGTCATTGCAAAAGTGTCAGCTCAAGGCAGGGGAGCACAGTAGCCCCAGTTTACACAGTCTTAATCTGTTTGAAAACAGCACCCTGAGTTCAGAACTTCTTGAAAGTGCAACTAGGGCTGTGGGTGAGAGCTACTGCATCAACAAAAATTCTATTTGGTTGTTAAATACAGGTTAGAATAAAGACTTTTATCTCTGTTAACCTGTAAACCATATACCTAAGCTCTGATAAAGCCTTAATTTCTTTTGCTACTAGGTTTTGGGACATTATAGTATGAGACTAAACTGGTGAATGGGGTGAAGTGTGACCTTAAAGGTGGGTGATCGAGATGTGTCAGCTTTCAGAATGACCCATACCACATTCTCAGAGAGCTCAGGGGCTGGGAAATGCGCCTTGCCAGTTGTCTGTCATAAAGAGACTTGTTTATATACCTGTTGAGAGAGTCATCTTGTAGTTCTTTAGACTGTCATTGATATTGTACAGTAGTTAGGTTGTCTCACATATATGTAAAAAAAACTTGAGCCAAAAGCTTAGTGAATATTTTACATGCTTTTAGGCTCAAGTTTCTCTCACATTCTTCTTTCTTTTTCCTTTTTTTCTTTTTTGTTTTTTTTTTTTCTTTTTTTTTTTTTAATTTGGTCCAGTGTGCTTGTAAATAATGCTATAATCATTCAATCTTAGAGGTGTAGATTATCTGTCACTGAAATGCTGAACTGTAGATGTATGCTCTGTTTAATAAAAATGTGAGTTTTTTCTCAGAGGACTCCAAAGTCCTAAATTTTCAAGATTTAATCTAAATACATTCTCAGAGACCCTTATCTCACATTAACTAGGGTTAAACATTTGTGGTTTGTGTGGTGTTTATTTTTTTAAATTTTAGTTCACCAAAACCAACACTGAACTGTTCATTTGCTGGGCATTAGAGAGCAAAACCACAGGTAAAGTCTAAGGTAAGCTGTGTAAATACATTGTGAGAAAAATAATTGTGTTATTTTCATTGTGTACTCATGATAGTTTGGATGCAGATGTCTCTGATAGCATCCACTGCCTGTAATGAAATGGAGCTCCAGAATTGAATATGCCATTTACAAAATAACCCATCTTTATTGCTAAAGGTTGTGAAGGAAAACTGCCAAGTAAGAACAGTTTAACTAGGGTAGAGGTGGTTTATTGAATCAATGAATCTGAGATTTCTGATAGCCTCAGGGTTTTTATTGTAATATTACATATTTTATACTTATCCCTTTAACATCCAGCTACTGTTTACATCCCATACTTTCTCTGGGGACAAAAGGCCACTGCTTATCATGTACAGCTGCAAAATCCCTCAGCTGTCTTACAGGAGTTTTTGTAATGACCACTGAGTGGTTTCATACCTCTTTCTGTATTTTTTAGTATGATTAAAGCTTAAAAACAGTATGGGACACTGTTAACAGATTTTAATCTTACAGTAAATGAGAGGTAAGAAAACACTAAGCAGACATTGTTGCTATTAAGTAACAGTGAATGTAAGAATGTGAGAAACCTCTCTTAATTTCATGTTTTCTCTTACCAGGTGTGATTGCTGAAACTTATTTCATGAACATCAAAACTAATTGTTGCCTATTTGTTTGTGTTCTCTAACTCTCTGAGTTTCCAAGCATGCTCTTGTGTTTGTAAATAGTCTCACTGAACACAGTGAGAATTGGATTATTCATAAATCAAAGCTCTTTCTACAAGTAATAAAGCATCATATAGATGTGTGTATTGATACAAGTAAAACATAAACCAACAGCACCGGGAAGAACAGTGTATCAAAGCAAAACATACTTTCAATCAGCTTCACAAACGGGTAAGGTTTTTTTCATTGTAAATACTTTTTTTGTAAATATATAATACTAACAGAGATAATATTTAATGATCTATGTGATTAATTAAAAATCTGACCGTTTGGAATTTAGGATTTTTGGATAATGTTGGATATTGTGTATCTATATACGAGTCAAATTGAGAACTCCTTTGTTTGCATATTGAATTAAAATCTATAGAAGGTAAAAAGAGGAGCTTTCTGTACTCTGGTAGAGGTCTAAAAATGAATGTGAATTCAGATGTAGCACTGAACAAAACCACAGCTCGCCATTGCCCAGCGTAAATCAGTGTTTCAAGACAGAATTGCAGAAGGCAGCTCAGGAGCAGTAGATTACAGAGAACAGACAAACTTGGGAGTCAGAGTAGTTGCAGCTAAAAAACATCTGCTCAAACAAATAGGAATTAAAAATAATTGAACAGAGGGTGCCACTTGTGTGGAGGGTGAGAGAATGTTCTTGAAGTGTGCTAAACAGGACAAGAAAAAATGAGTAGTGAAGTGTAGGAGCACGTATTTTAGCACAGCAAGACCTGACAGGAACCCTGGTGGTTGTCTGTCTAGGAAGCCCTACCAGACTTATGATCACCTTATACTCAGAAGCACAAGGAAGAAGGAAAGAAAAAGTCTGATAGTTGCAAGACTACTGGAAAAAGTTCTGTAGATTTTCTGAATAAACCCAGTAGTTTTTAGGTGAAAACAGTAACTTGTATTCTGCTCCTATTATCCATGGAGTCTGACAGTATTTGGCTTGCTTTATTCATTGTGGAGGAAAACATTTATAATGCTGGTCAGGAGTATTTTTAATGGCATGCTTTTGCTTATGAAATATGTATACAAAGTCCTCTTTCTCTAAACATAATAGAAGTAAATAGCAGTAGCTGTATTTTTCGTGGGTTTTGAGTCCCTCTTATAACTCCTGTAAATACAAAGCATCATGTGCTTGTTCTCAAAGTCATGTAACTGTTCAGTTTATTTGTATAGTAGGCTAGTGAGCTCCTTACTTTTTTCTGTCAACCCCATGGTAACTTTCTTGCATGTCTTCTGTTTGATTAGTGTTAATATTGCCTGAGAATGTCTTCCTACATTTACCAGATATTACTGCAGAAAGGAGCACTTAATTGCCTTTTTAAATTTTGTTTTGCTGGAAGGAATGTGCCAACTACAGTTACCAAACTTAAACAAAACATGATTGACAAGAAGGCCTTGATTGACAAGAAGACAGCCTTAATAGCAGCAATCTCTCTCATCCTAGAAGAACTATAGATCAAACTTTTTTTTCTTCTAATTCAGTCACAGTAGTTAAAATTACTTGTGTCTTTTTTTGAAAACTGCAGATTTAGTTTTGTAGTAATATGGATTTTTTGCAGCAAATTTGAAGACAATCTGTAGTTACAGAATCACAGAATAGTTAGAGTTGGAAGAGACCTCTGGAGATCATCCAGTCCAATCGCCCTGCCAAGGCAGGGTCACCTAGAGTAGGTTACACAGGAATCCAGGTGGGTTTTGAGCGTTTCCAAAGATGGAGATTCCACAACCTCCCTGGGCAGCCTGTTCCAGTGCTTGGCCACCCTCAATGTAAAGACATTATTCCTTGTTTTGAGGTAAAATTTCTTGTGTTTTAGTTTATGGCCATTGCTCCTTGTCCTGTCACTGAGCACCACTGAAAAGAGTCTGGCAGCATCCTCTTAGCTCCTGCCTTTGAGATATTTTTACGTAGCGATGAGGTTTCCTCTCAGTCTGCTCTTCTCTAGACTAAATAGGAGCAGCTCCCACAGTCTCTCCTCACAAGAGAGATGCTCCAGACCTCTAATCATCTTTGTGGCCCTCCAGTTGACCCTCTCCAGTTAGTCCTTGTCTTTCTTGTACTGAGGAGCCCAGAACTGGACCCAGTACTCCCGATGTGGCCTCACTAGGGCCGAGTAGAGGGGCAGGATCACCTCCCTCAACCTGCTGGTCACAGTCCTCCCGATGCACCCCAGGATACCATTGGCCCTCCTGCAAGGGCACACTGCTGGCTCATGGTCAACTTGTCATACACCAGGACTCCAAGGTTCTTCTGCATAGAGCTGCTCCCTAGTAGGTCAGCCCCCATCCTGTACTGGTACTTGAGGTTATTCCTGCCCCCCCCAACTGCAGGACCCTGCACTTGCCTTGTTGAACCTCATCAGGTTTCTCTCTGCCCAACTCTCCAGCCTGTCACGGTCCCGCTGAATGGCAGCACATCCTGCAGGTCTGTCAGTGACTACCCTGAGTTTCATATCATCAGCAAACTGGCTGAGGGTGCAGGTCATTGATAAACAAGGGTTTCAGAGTTTATAAGACTGTAAGAGTTATAAGACACTTATAAGTGTTTATCAAACTGGAGCCAGTAGTGATCCCTGGGAAATGCCACTGACTACAAGCCTCTATCTGGATTCTACTCCACTGACCATGACCCTCTGAACTGTGCCACAGCTCTTTAACATTTTACTTGAATGGTGATTAAAACACGCTTCATATTTTAACTCTGATCACTGTCTACAGCTTCTTTTTTCTGCTTTAACTGATGGATCAATTCTTGACCTCCTTGCAAGGCAGTGGATGTTTTAGTGTTGACCTCATCAGATTTAACATTTCATCCAGGATGTTTAATGGGGTTTGATTTCATGCAAACCTAATTCTATTGTATTTCTCACATCCAAGATACAAGTCTCCCTGTCTTTCCCTCACCCGTGGACGTTGCCCACACCAGCTGCAGCAAGATTGCAGAAGACTTGGAGGCCCTAATTTTAACACAAGAAGCACTTTGCTCTCTGTCATGTCATTACAGAGAGGGATGTGTCTCCTTTATTGGAGAAGGGAGTCTTCTCCTCATATAGGGCACAACACAGAGTCTCCATTGTGCACTCTGATACAACAGATGTACTTCCTTGCAAGCTGATCTTTTTAATCTGATAACTTTAAAGAAGTAGTCACGCTTTCTTTAAGTAGTACATATTTTTGGTCAGAGAGAAATTATAAAAGAAGCCTATGATAGATGCTTAGAGTATGTTTTATAATGAGAAACATCAGCAAATATGGACCTCTCTTTAAATATTAAAATATTTATGCAGTGGAACAACCAAAGCCTGTATGTTAAAAACATTGTTTTAGGCAGTGTATACATATCTCATACAAGCAGATTGATTTAAATTGTGTCAAATACTTTTATTCAATAGGAAGCTTTTTAATGATAATTTAAAGTCATACATAATTTAGTATTTTTCTAGAACAGATCCACTCTCTATCAGTGAAAGCAAGGTAAATTTAAATCTGAATGTGTTCTTTGGCCTTATATCTTAATTTAGCTCCTCCATTTTTTTTATTTTTATGGAAAACAATTTTGACACAAACTCAGGCTGATTATGGGAGACTTTGGCAGACAAACCTATTATTAATTTCTTTGAATTTCTGTACTTGTTTGAAATTTTTAAAATGTGTGTGGCATACAATGATTTTGATTAAACATTCCATTGGTACAGTAAACTAATATCGTTTTGCTTATAAAATTCCTTATTTTATAGCATCTGCCAAATTTAATATAAAGAGATGATAACATACATTCTTTTCTACCTCACCCCCTCTTTGAGAGAGTGTGATCGTGTGGGGAAATATGAAAGCTTTAAATAATTTTAAAAAGTGCCCTTGCTAACAAACTGAATTCATAAGTAGTTTGCAGTCTGCTAAAAATGATTGAACTTCACAGCTGTGGAGGCAAGCCTTATATTTTCCCTGTGCAAGTTCTTCTACTCAGCCACCTCTGAGCAAGCAGCTGTATGATTACTCAGCTTGCCCTATTCTAAGGATGGATTGCAAGTCTTGGCATTTTGATTTGAGTAGATGAATAGGAAACTGCAGGGTGCAAACTGTAGGATGTAAACTTGCAGCGTGTCAGCTGTTTTATGATAATTGCCTCTGTGCACATCCTTACACTGCTGTACTTTGTGGTAAATGTGGTGAGTCTATCTCACTGAATGTTTATTCCTCTTGCACGTACCCTGAGATGGAAATATCAGGTATTTGTCTTCCTGACTGAAACAGCAGTATGTCAGCGATGTGCCAGTCATGGAAGCATACATGATGCATGTTGAAATAACAGCTTTGTAACATTTCCTTGACAAAAAATTCAACAGTGACTAACCTCTCCTCCCCTGCTGCAGCAGAACAAGCTGTATATAGCTGCATGGCCCACAAGAATGGAGAAAGACTGAGGAAGGACTTCTGAGAGAAGTGTGATGTCATCAGAGGATAAAAAGTCCTTCTGCATAAATTCTTACTCTTTCCTCCTTTATTTTCTGAGACAGAAGGTGCTGCTTCCCTCAGAGAATCACAGAATCTCAGAATGGGTCAGGCTGGAAGGGACCACAGGGGGCCATATGGTTCCAACCTCCCTGCTCAAGCAGGGTCATCCTAGAGCACATGGCACAGGATTGTGTCCAGAAGGTATCTCTAGTCAGGGAGACTCCACAACCTCTCTGGACAGTCTGTTCCAGTGCACGGTCACCTGCACAGTAAAAAAGTTCTTCCTTATGTTCAGGTGGAACTTCCTGTGCATCAGTTTCTGCCTGTTGCCTCTTGTCCTATTGCTTGGCACCACTGAGCAGAACCTGGCTCTTGGCACCCTCCCACCAGATACTTACAGACATTGAGGTTCCCCCTCAGTCTTCTCTTCTCAAGGCTGAACAGGCCCAGCTTCCTCAGCCTTTCCTCATAAGAGAGATAATCCAGTCCCTTAATCATCTTTGTTACCCTCTGCTGGACCCACTCCAGGAGCTCCATGTCTCTCTTGTACTGGGAAGCACAGAACTGGACACAGTACTCCAGGTGCAGCCTTACGAGGGCTGAGTAGAGGGGCTGGATCACCTCCCTCAACCTGCTGGTAATGCTCTTCTTAATGCACCCCAGGATAACATTGGCCTTGTTGGCCACCAGGGCACACTGCTGGCTCAGGGACAGCTTGTTGTCCACCGGGATCCTCAGGTCCTTCTCTGCAGAGCTGCTTTCCAGCAGGTCAGCACCCAGCCTGTACTGGTGCATGGGGTTATTCTTCCCCAGGTGCAGGACCCTGCATTTGCCTTTGTTGAATTTCAGAAGGTTCCTCTCTGCCCATATTTCCAACCTGTCAGGGTCCTTCTGGAGGGCTGCACAGCACTCTGGGGTATCAGCCACTCCTCCCAGCTCTATCAGCAAATTCACAGAGGAGACACTTTGTCTCTTCATCCAAGACACTGATGAATAAGGTATACAATACTGGGCCCAGTACTGAACCTTGGGAGACACCACTAGTGACAGGCCTCCAACTAGACCCTTTGCCACTGATTTTGATCCTCTGGGATCTGCCATTCAGCCAGTTCTCAATCCACCTCACTGTCCACTCATTCAGTCCACACTTCCTGAGTTTGCCCATGAGGATGTTGTGAGAGACTGTGTTTAAAGCCTTGATGAAGCTGAGGTAGAGAATATCCTCTTCTTTCCCCTCATCCATCCAGGTAGTTGTTTCATTGTAGAAGGTAATAAGGTTGGTCAAGCATGATTTACCTTTAGTGAATCCATGCTGACTACTCCCGGTCACCTTCTTGTCATCCCTATGGATAGAAGTTGTGTCTAGAATGGGGTGCTCCATCACCTTTCCAGGGATGAGGTGACTGAGTCAGTTGTCGTTGCCTGTTCAAATCAAAAAGAAATAAAGAGTACAAGAGTAGCTTGCAGCACTTGCATTACCTAATTCAATATTGTTACACTATCTTATCTGTACATTATCTTGTCACAAGGGGAAATACTATCACAGTGATAAATTAGTATTTCTTTAAAAACTATCAATTTGTGTCTCTTGTTAGAAGTTAATTTTGTGGCTATATGATCCTGAAAGTGCACATGCTTCCAAACTGATCACACTGCAATTATTCCATCACAAGTATGTTGAAATGATGCCACTTAAGAAATAAATGCATGTCTCGTGAAAATTTACCAGTTGAAAGTGAAAATGTCTTATTGAAATATACTGCCTGTGTACATCTTTACTTATTTTTCTTTTACTGTGTTAGGAAAAATAAATTTGCAGGGGTTTCTTTTCTGTTAATACTGCAGTAATAACACAGGTATAATGAGTGAGGTGAAGCCTATTATCTATTTCATAGGGATAGAATAATTAGTAAGTTTTAGTGATTCAGTATGACAGTCAAACAGAAGTCTCTCCTCAGATTTACTCATGCACCTGCATGGCAAACTGCTGGAAAAACGTTTAAGCAAAAACATTGTGGAAGTCATGATATGTGATAAACGGGGATGTCAATTTGGTTGTTTAATTTAGACCTAAAATGTGACAATCTGTTGTACAAACTGATCTATAGAGATTGATCTCTGGACTGAATGGATTGAAGAGATTATCCCCCATGGATTAGTTGTAGGGATTAATATCTACAATAAATTTTGTTAGGAATGGGTTTCTGACCTAAACAGTTGGCAGAAAGTAACTAATCTTTGGCACAGTATCTGTCACAAGGTATGCATTCATGCCACAACAATTGATTTTAATTTTTTCTTTATTCTTAAGGTGCCATAATTTTATATTTTTGGGTTTTTGGGGGTTTTTTTTTTAACCTTTGTTACTATCTCAAAAAAAAATATTAATAGTATTTTGAAGTCATTTTTGTTGCCTTTACTAGATGTTAGGAAAGTGCTTTTGTTTTTTGTCTGCTGCTGTGTAAAGAATGCAGCGAAAACTGAACTTGGCTGTGAGTGTTGGGTATTCTGAAATTATTAGATTGAGTAAATATGATTTCAATAGTATGTCATTGTTTGAAAATTTATTTTATAATATCAAAGCTGATTCCAACTTAAGAATTTTAAAAAAGAAATGTAATATACTGCCTTAAGATAGCTGGACAAAAATATAATTAATAATAACCTTTATTTTAATATATTAAGAGTTCTGAGATACTCTGCAGGCTGTTTTGGAACTTGAGACAGGAACCTGTTGTTCATACCTATTTGACAAAACAAAAAGTACAGTACTCATGAGCCATTTTTCCTTTTCTTTGAAGACAGGTTCAAGACAGCAGATGACAAGCTGTCATCTACACGTTTAGCTGCCTTTTCACCACAGTACTTAAACTAAAGTTGGCCTTTCTGTCAGTCCTAAAAAAACTCATTGCATGTAATTGCTCCACTTCCTTTATATAGAAGCTCATGGAGTAGAAAGCAAGATAAAAAATCACCACATTTTTTTTACTGTAATGAATGGTCTTTAAATCTTAATTGACAAGTTCTAGGTATGAGCTGAATGTTCAATATATCCTCCCATTCAGGTGTGCCATTCCTAGTGTTCAGGACCAGTGTGAGATATTACGTCAAACACCTCATCCTCATTTAGAAAAACATCTTGGATATACACTTTTCTTCACCCCTCCCTAGACTTCTAAGTGAGAGTTGCACAGTTTCAATTTAAGTGCTGATATTTCAGGCACAATTTCAAAAAAGAAGTAAGATATCTCAGGTAGAACATCATTCAGGTTCATTTAAACTGATCCCAGTGTCTCTGCTAGCTTGTTTTGTATAAAGTTCAGGTATTTGTGCAAAGTATCACATCTTAAACAATTTCTTTTGTCTATTGCTGAAGGCTTCAGTATTTTCTGTGAATCCACAGTTAATTATACCCTTGATGAGCAGTAGAAGGGCAATGGCAGTAGTAATATGGTTCTAAACATATGTGATAAAATAATACCCAAAGTTTTAATCCTTTAAATGCTCGCTTATATTACAATCATGTTTTGACTGGGAGTTTGCATATTCTCTATAGGACATAGGATAGCAAGGAAGTGGTTGGTAGGTGAGGGAAAAACAAAAGGGATCTTGGAGTCTTCTCATACTGCAGCATCCACCATGAGGTGATATTCACAGGAGCTTTTTTCTTAAGAGCAGCATAGGATTCCAAAGGATGAATGAGTTTCTTTTCACAAGCAACTATGATTAATAAATACTAGAACTAATATAAGAACTCTTATACTGTTAGTTGCTCTACTTTTATCACTGCTTACGGTATTTTAGTGCAATGACTTCCTTTCCAAGAGTATGTACTAGTCACCATATTTTGCAGCATGCCATGAAAACACAACAGGTCAGCAGTGACAAAAATTCAGTTTTTATTTGATTGTGATTTTATCAGAAAATAGAACAAACCAATAACCAACAGGGATGTGAACATACCAGGAGTTATGTGTAGCAAAGGTATTTGATACAAATTATGCTATCTGTAGGTCTCCAGTGAAGCTAATCCAACTCCATCAGAGTTAATTTTTGTCATAGAGTAGTGACAGTGACTCTGGTTTTACATTTTACAAGGGGTTCTCAACTGCAGATGTTTCCTGCAGCATATTCGCCATCTGACCCTTACCCATTTTATACAGTCTCTTAATGCCAATTATAAAAACTTCACTACTATTTTGTGACTTCACCTTCTTTTTATTAAAGAGTTTAGCCTCACCATGTAATTAGTACTATGTATTATACTGCAAGAAATGGGTATGGCTTTTAAATGGAGTAAATAGTGCTGTTTATGCAGGTTTGGTTTCCTCTCCATCGGCCACTATCTATTGTACCTTTCTATTTTATCACTAGATGGCAACATAGCAACACTCCATATCAAAAGTTACTATAACCAGAGATGGGCTTTTTCTATCCCATTTTTCACAGCAGAGCTTAAATAATTCACCCCACCCCTTGAAATGGGAACATATGCATTCTGGCAATTTCAGTAAATTGCTTCTTAACGGTGTGAGTTCTAGTATTACTTACTAACTGATGCTCTTTTAGGCAGCTGAAGTGCAGAATAATCAAGTAAAGAGAAAATAAAATTGCTTTATTTACAAAGTCTTTTTTTTCTACCAAATGAGGAAGAGAGTCCACTGATTCATCTAAATCACCTCACACATGCTTGATTATTTTGTGGAAACACCTTTTATTGAAGCTAGTGGCACTTAGGCTCACATCTACAATAGCAGAATTTGCATAATTTTTGACTTTTCAAATATTTCATTTATTAAGATAAGTCTGGAAGTTAATATATCTGTTAATAGAAACGGCAGAAGTGAGTTTGGGGTGAAACAACTCGTTTCAATAATCATATGCAAGAGACATCTTACCATCCCTCTTGAGAGCACTGAGCCCATAGATTAATTCAAATTCTAGCAGACTGGACAGGATGATTATCACTAGAAAAGGTATGAAAACTGAAATTTCAAGCTTGATTTCTCTGGAAATATATTTTCCAGTGAAATGAGAGAAAAAGAAACAAAACCAATCAACTGAGCTACCAGCTTATTTTGCTTTTGGAACCTTAAACAGACTAAACAGTTTTGCTTCAATACATCAAAATAGAGTAGGGCTGACAGAAACTTAAAAATCAAACAATTCATCTCAGTATTAAGCTTTCTAGTTTTGGCCTCTGGAGTAAACGTGATGCAGGATAGAACCTAGTCCTACTCTGACAAACTTTTCTGAGTTTTGAGTTCTCTGAGAAAGCTGAGTTTCAGAAAAGACTTAAGAAGCTGAAGAGCCTCTCACTGTTTACCAAGGTGGCAACATCCAAGAACAAGATACCTTTTTCTGTGTCGTGTTCTCCCTTTCTATCCCGAGCCAAAGCTTAATCTAATTTTTGTTACTGGTATAAAGTAGTTTCCTTAATATAGTCTCATGCAGCTGTAACTGAGAATAAAATTAGATCTTGATGTGCTAACTGGGGCCCTGACCCAGAGGAGCAGTTAAGCATACACTTATGTTTTACAACAGCACGTTTGGTTATAAAATTTTGGAACTTCCTATACATATGATAGATTCAAAACTTAGACAGAAATAAAAGTACCCCCAGATGCTTTGACCCAAGGGCTAAATAACAATGTAACTGCTGTGACCTAAGAAAAAATGGAATCATATTTTTAATAAATGGTACTTTTTATAAGTCATAAGCTAATAGTTTTTTTTTTAACTTTGAGTAGAACACAAGCTTCCTGAAAGTGAAATAACTGGAATACAATCAAGATACTGGTGTTCATCTGTCTATCCAGTGCAGGTAGGCCATCTGTACTTCTCATTTGACACTTAAGATGTGGATGGTCTTCATTGAATATCTGGATAAACCTATTTTAGATCTACTTTTCATTGATGTAATGCTGGTTTGGGAATTAAAAATGACCAGACAGCAACAAGTTTATTTAAAGAACATTTTGACATAAGGTCATCGTGCTGTCTGTTGTTCTCACTGCATGAGCTCATGCAGCCATATGAAATCATTTTTAGGATCACAGATTAAATTTGTAAATGCATTTCAGTGAAGCACTCCTAATTACATTAGCTGCAAATGTATCCCAAACCATCTTGATTTCTTAATGTACATCCTTGATATAAACTTTAAGAGAAGTTACTATTCACCTAATCATTGTGTCAATTTTTAACAGAGTGGAAAAAAAGTATTTGGTAGCATGGACATCTTCTTGGATATTTTGAAACATTTAATAAAATAGGAGATACAGCAAACTTAGTGAAGTTCTTCAATTTTCCACGCTGCTTCTTTATCTATAGAGGCTGCTATCTATGACTCAGTCCCGTCTGAATTTATGTTGCTACTGATCTGCAGAAGCTGCAGCTCCTCCAGATTTTTTTTTCTGGCTGTTTATAATGAAGACAGACAATTTTGGGGCTTAAGAAATTTTTACTTACCCGTTCCTTGCAGATCTGTTTTGGGTATGACATGCATAAATACAGAATTATCATCTGGGCTGCTGTGGGATGATGTGAGCATTTTCTACACTTACAAAAACAACACAGCTAATGGATATTTTCAAGTATTTAGATCAAAACCTTCTCCATCAGAAATGTTTCATGGGATCACTATTCATCAGATTAAGTATATAATATTTTAAGTACTTATTATTTTTTTCTTAAGTGATAAAGTAATAGAAATTTCAGGTAGGAGATCACTGAAGCTACCTTTTTATAAATGACAGCAGCAGAATAACACTCATTTCATTGGTGTGTTAAGACTGAAAATTATTACTTTTAGATGAACAGATACCATGAAGAGAGTTCGCAAACTAGAGTTATGTATTCTTCAGATATTGTAAACTTGCATTTGTATCAGTATGATTCTAATAAGAAAATTATGGTTTTCAGGGTCAGCAGTTGTTACAGGAAGATAATTTTTTTTCTCAAATTCCATTTTACTAGAAATTTAATGGTATGATAGCTTTGATTTTTCTCAAGTGGAGGTGACTAAAATGGAATGACAACTTTTTCAGCACATCAAAGAAAGATTATTTTGCAACTTTCATATTGAAAATACCTGGAATTCCCAAGTAGAACACAACTGTTATTAAGGAAAGTCCTTTTGTTCATTATTCCAGCTTCAGAAAACCCCATAAAGTCTTTTCCCAAGTTGCTCCACTTTAGTTGACTGTTAAAGGAGAATTCAACAGGTGCCATTTACTCAACAGAATGTCTTTTTGGCTGCTTGAGTCACCTGGTAACTGTACAAAAGACCAATCTGAGTCTATCCCTGTGAAGTTCAGAGTTCAGTGGAGCGGTTCTGAACATTACCACAGCCATGTCCTACAAAATTGTTCGTGAAACTTGAGAGATCTTACCGTACGGTTTTGAGCTGCTGTTCTATTAAAAAATCCTTCAGACAGCACAGGATCATATGGAAGAAAACTCTCAGACAAAACCAGCCAGTTCCAAAGGCCACAATAAATGTCCATTATGACAAGGCTTGCAAGATGAAGCTATCAGGCTTACTGGACACTCAGTTTTACCTACTGATGCATCTTATGTGACACAGAGGATCGATCCTAACAAGGTAGCCTGGTGATGGCTTGAGAGACAAGCTTATCCTTGCACATACAGCAGCAGCCGAGGCACTACATACAAAGGGCAAGAAGCATCCAGGCAGAGTATGGCAGAACCACCAGCCCAACCATTGCACGGTGCAGGCAGCCAGGCTGAGGGTATTGGCAAGAAAATTTTCAAAAAGGACTTGATAAATATTTCTGCTGAGAATAACCTCTAGATACCATAGAAATGCATACTGACAGTGCCATGAGAGGAGGTCAAGTACTGATGCCATTTTCTTCTTAGTCCTTTTTAAACAGAAGTCAGCTTGAAGGCTCACAAAAGACTACCTGAGTACCATTTCCATACTGATTCAGTAAGGAGAAGCATGAGAAGGAAACCGCTTAACCAATCTTCCAGTGCTCTTTGTTGAGAGAGTTTCTGCCACATGGCCACTGCAGCTTCCCTAGCCTGACTAGAGCTGACCCACAGAAGTCTTGTGTTACTACCCCTGGCATAGGCAAGAGAATTCTCTGTCCAAATGGAAAGACAGCCTGAGCCTTTGACCTTTTTTCTTGATCGACTGTGAGATGTTTAAAAATAGAAGTGCACTTTAATATACTGTAGCTATAAAGAGATCTGCATGACTCAAAATCAGGTCCAGCAACGTACCCTACACGAGATAATGATTGAGCTCAAATGCAAAACCAAAATGTACAGTAGATGGAAGCAGGGCAAGCTACCAAGGACATGCAGGGACAGAACTGGGAAAATCTAAGCTTGGCTAGAATTTAAACGAGCAAGGAATATGAAGGAATAACAAAAAGTGCTTTTGTAGGTGCATCAATAGCATAAAGAAGAAAATGGAAAAGGTGAGCCCACTGCTAGGTCAGGCTGGAGATCTACTGACTAAGGATAAAGAGAAGGCTGGAGTAGTTACTGCCTTCCTCCTTCCATCAGTCTCTATTGACAAATGCTGTTTGCAGTCTTTCCAGGTCTTCATTCACATTAGTAAATTTAGTGTGAGAGTTACTACACATAGTATCAATGGATCTAAATAGGGACTCCTTAGATAAGCTGGACATGCACAGTTCACAGGATCAGACTGGATACCTTTATGAATGCTGAAAGATCTGATAGCTGTCATTGCAAGGCCACTCTTTGTTGTCTTTGAATAGTAGTGACAATCAGGGGAAAAAGGCAAACATCTCAGCCATCTGAAGAAAGAGAGAAGGAAGACAAGGGAGAACTATGGGCCAATCAGCCTAACCTCAGTTCTTAGGAGCATTACTGATCAAATCATCCTGGAAGGCATTTCCAGTCACAGAAAGAAGGAGAAAGTGATTGTAAACAGTCAGCACCATTTTACCAGGAACAAATCATGCTTGACAAACCTGCTCACTTTCAGCAAGAGGATGACTGACTTGGACAAGGGCGTAACACAGACGTCATTTACCTTAGCAAAGCATTTGGTATAGAGTGAATAACTGGTCCACAAGATTGGTGGAAAACTGGTTGACCACATTTTGATCACTTCAGCTGGCAGAGGTGGTCTGATAAGTTTCACATCTCCATCAGTGGGATGAAATGCACCCTCAGCAAAGTCATGAATAATACAAAATTGGAGGCAGCAGCTGACAACCTGGAGATACCTCCTCATAACTTTGGAACTAGTTAGTGTATTTTTATCACCCCTTTCAGATTATACTAGATTAAGAGAGCCACAGCTAGTTTTCAGAAGGGAATAGGCCATAACAAGTACCCAATACAGGGCCTGTAAAATGCATATACATCTGTGCCAGAAACACAGTCAATGAAAATAAATACACCATTACTGGATTTGAGTAGTGTTTGAACCATGTGGTTAGGGACAGGAAGATAAAAGTTAAATGGGGCTCTACTCAACCATTAATCAAAATAATATTATTGATAATAATGATGATGGATTGTCACTATTAATTTCTGCTACATTTTCTATTTTGCTCGCTCAGTCATTGGCTTCACCAGAGATGTCTCTCCAAGAAAAGATGATCTGATAGACACCTTCAATAGGGTTTTGGAGTATTCAAGGAAAGATATAGCAAACATCTGATTCCTGTGAAAAATTGATACTTGAAACTGCTGCGCCCAGAGTAAAAGTTGGAGCACTATCGCCTCAGGATGCTGACTGACAGAAGGGCAGTCTTCAGTACCTGAGTCACAAAACTTCACTGCTCTGACATTCATTCAGAGTTGGGTTAAGAGCTTCCCTCTGTCAGAACAGCCTGTTCTACAGTAGGAGTTACACTTGCTGCTCACAACTTTCCTAAACTAGAGATTTGAGCTTATGGTGATTTGGTTTGCTCATTCACCTCTGTATAAAGGTGGTCACCTCAACCAGTGTGGAAAAAAAAAAAATCAAGGCACTAAAGGATGCTTTTCTTCCATGTGAAAGAGTCTTGAACTCGTTCAAAATTTCAACCATATCTGAATTTCATTAGCATTAGGAAATCTGTGCTGTTTCCTAAACTCCCTGTAGTTTCAGGGCTGAGATGAACAGCAGACAGATCTTAATCTGAGCAGGACCGAATTATTTAGACTGTTAATGGCAGTTGCTCTGTTTGTCCTAAAATAAGTTTAATAAAGCTCCATAAGTAAATAAATGTCTGGGGTTGTCATAATTACTGTATTTTATATTCACAAGTTTATGAAAATTTTCTTAAAATATTATAAAAGCTGTGGAAATCTGGCACAAAGAATACATGAGCATTTCAAATAATTTGTTACCGATTTATTTTTCATGATTCATATTCCATCTATTTCTGTACAGTTTGTACCAAGACAGAAATCAGGGAAAAAAATCAGAAATCAACTTTGAAATTTCACCTTCAGTGGAAACAGTCTGTTCCTACTGAACATTAAGTCGGTCTTCCCTTAAGAGAGGATGGTCCCATGGGCTGTTGCATAGATGAGAGCCCTCCAGTTCCTTCTGTAGCATTTGCGCATCTTTGTTCCACCTTAGCTGCACCTATGCCAAGTGCAAGAGGCATACAGGAGCTGCAGAGCAACATCTGTGTGGGGTGCCTTAGGCTTCTCTAACTTCTCTTTTATGGCTGAAAATTGGTGCTCCTCTAATCACGACTATTTCTACACCTTTGAAAACTAAACAGACAATGACATTTTCCGTAAAGAAAAGAAACCTGACTGCTCTTTGAGCATATTTCTCCCATAGAAGGATAGGAAAATGTCATGGCATAAAGTAAATGTAGCACAGATTGGTAGACAATGATTTTGGTTTGTGGTGTTCTCTGAGGAGAAGATTTTCTGTGTTCCCATTAAGGGCTCAGGCAGCTTGTCATTCAGTTTTACAATGCAGAAGTCCCTGGGTTCGCCACATTATACTTTTGCGGTGACAGTGCCCATGACTGATCTCTGCCCCTTTACCAAACTGCCACTGATGTTTGTGAGCATCTTGGAGTATTGCCATACCATACTTCCTCACTCTCCAAACTACTCAGATATGTGCAAACTGCTAAAACACAAACCACGTACAGCATAACTTTCTGCAGTATTCACTCACGCTTAACATTACTTCTGACACATAGCTAATCACAGTCTTTTTGCTCAAAAGAAGGATTTTCCTGGTTTTTGCAGATAACTGCATGAAAAGATAAACTGCATCACCGAGGAAGTCAGAGCTGTAATATTGTGTTACTCCGCTATGTATTAAGTCTAGTATTTAAATGCAAATATTCAATTTTTAAGTCAAATAAATGACACTTTGGGGGTTTATTCTTCACCTTTCATAGAACATGAATTTTCTCTCTCCTGGCTAGAAGTTATGTATTCCTCTCCTTCTGCTTCACAGTGCCTCTTGTAGACAGAAATCAGGAGAGAAAGAAGACCAAGTGACTCACTACAAGTCATTCCAACACTGTATTTTTGTCTTGCAGCTAATGAATACTGTTAGTTGAAAATGGAGTCCCTGACTTCTCAGATTTAAGATACAATCATATTATCCTCAGTGTTCCCTGACACGAAAGTAGCTTTTTCCCACAAAACTTTTTGGTTTAATAACTACCAGTTTGTTTCCTAGCTTTCAGCCAAAGGAACAAAGAACATGACCCAAAGGAGTTATAGACCTGTCCACATGTTTACGGTTTTACCAGCAAAGTAAGGCATTACTGCCAAGTCCTCACAGGGCTAAGGTGAACCTCAGTTTCACACACCAGTCTCTCAGGTGTCTGAATTACATATTCTGACAATCAGTAGCCAAACCTGTGGGAAGTTTTTGCAACAGTATTAATTTCGTCTAACCAAAGATCACTCCCCAAAGCAGGAACTGCTTTTTCTAACTGCCTACATCAGCTATGCTGTAGTACCCGAAGGATAAGCTGTTCTGCACACAAAATGGAGCTCAGCAGCTAAGCGAAATCTTAGCTAAGAAAGAGGGGCTAAACATCTAAAAGTCTGCAGCCAGAAATGATAGTGAAAGTCAGGATACCCCCTGGGGTGGCACATCCTCCTTCCTGCAGCACCTTCATCTCAAGGGCACAACCACAGCCTGCTGTGAACAGCACCTTTTTTAAAGTGCTACAAAGCGGCAGTAGTAGCCTTTATAAAACTGTATCTGCTGGGAGAGAGACGGCATCTTTTCTCCTGCTTTTACCAAATGGATTTTTGTTTTGCCGTTGCTTGAAAAGGTTATAGGTTGAGGTTGCCTTACCACCAGGTTGTAAGGCAAGGTTACTCTCGAAAGTGTCTGCAGCCTTAGGAGCGGCCACGCATTCACGAGCACCAACATGCGGATTATCCGCCCGTCCACACAGTTCAAACGTTCCTGCTGCCGAGCCAGTTAAAATTCCCGTTCTTCCCTGAACTCAAACGTAAAATGGCGGTGCCGGGGGACGCTCCGCACGCGGCCACAACAGGGACTGGGAACGGAGTAATCCTGCCGCTAGAACTACAAGCCTTAACCGCGCGTGTGGCATTTGCGGCGCGGGACGGGGAGGCCGGGCACAGTCCCGCGGCCGTGAGGCGGTGCCGGGGCGGGCTCGGCTGCGATGCAGGGGGGATTGCGTTCCTGCTGGGACTCTGCTGCCACCCCGAACACCTCCCAGGACGGAGACGGGACGGGACAAACGGGGATTTCCACAACCCGGGCTGGGCTCCCGGGGCGCGGGGCGGGCCGTGGCGGCGCCGGGCACGCCGGGACCGCATTCCCGCGCTGCGCGCCGGGAGCTGTAGTCGCCGCCGTCCCGCTCCGCGCGGGCGCTGGGGGCGGGCTGGAGCGGCTCCATCTTGCGCCCATTGGCGGGGCTGTCCGGCCGTCCCGCGGCCCCGGCGCCGCCGCCAGCGCCAGGCAGGGCGCGACCTGCCGCCCGCGCCTCTCCTTCCCTCCCTTCCTTCCCTCCTCCCCTCCCGCCGCCGGCACCGCCATCGCCACCGGGGTGGGGCCCGCGCCCGCTGCCCCCCGGCCCCCGCCGCCGGCCGCGGGCTGAGCGCGTCTCCCGGGGGCGCGGCCCGGTCCCTCCGCGGCGGCGGCTCCATGGTGCCCGCCGCCCGCCCCCGCCCCGCAGCAACAGGCAGGACGAGAAGGAAGCGGCCCCCGGGGGTCCGCACGGCCCCGCCGCCGGCCTGAGCGCCGCCCCCGCCGCAGCGGGAGCTCCGAGCGGGCGGGGGGCGCCCGCGGGCCGCCGGCGATGGCGAACCAGCTGGTGATCCTGAACGTCTACGACATGGTGAGCCAGGGCTCGGCACGGCCCGGGGGCGACGGGGCGGGCGGGGGTCCCGGCCGCATCCCGGGAGGGGGGCGGCGGCGGGGAGAGCCCTGTCCTGTCCTATTCTGTCTTGTCCTGTCCTGCGGGGGGGCAGGGGCGGCCGGGAAACTTTTCCTGCCCTTCCCCTGCCGGTCCCCGCGGGAGCGGGCTCTGTGGGCGGCGGAGCGGGAGAAATAACGAATCCGGGAAGGGGGGCCGCGGGCGGTGATTTGGGAGGTCTGTCGATTTCTACAGATCTTTCGTGACCTGCGACCAAAGTTTACCGGGATGGGTCTTCCAGTGGCAGGTGGATCCGCTCCCTGTCGCAGGGAAAACTTCCCCTGCCCCTGCCATGAGCGTCCCCGAGCTGTGCCGCTCCCCCTGCTATTGCCCCAAAGCTCAGCAGCGGGGAGGCCCTGCCTTTCTACTCACGAAAACCATAAAAGTGTCTAATTTTCCAGCAGGATAGTAGTTGGGGATAACCACTGTCTCTGTAGGGATAAGAGCTTTTTAGTGCAGTGTCAGTAAGGTGACTTTTTTCTGGATCAGAATTTTTGGACGGTTTTGGTATGGCTGCGATTTGGTAGAAATAAAGGAGTCGTTCCAGCTTGATTTGCAGCCCTATGAGCTCACCTTCCCTCCCTCCTGGGTAATCTTTCTGTGACATCTACAGCAACTCTTGTATTGTCTAATGTTCAGCTGGAAGCTGCTCAAATGCCATGGTAACAAATGAGGTGTAAGTACCTGCATGGAACAGGAGGTGCGGATAAATAATATTAAGAAAATATTATCCCTTAATGCGTTTCAGCTGCTGGAAATTAGAACGAGTGGCATTAGTTCTCTGACCAAGTTTTGAGTCTACTGATAGAGGGACAGTAAGATCAACAACTAGCTTCAGGTGACAGTGTTTGTGTTACTTAGCTTGTTTTGGATAGGCTTTCCTACCACCATTTTAAAGTGAACCTTTGGTGTTTTGAAAGGGTGAAGGTATATAGTGTAGAGTCAGTGACTGCTGGAAGTAAGAAAATACAGCTTATTAGCTTGAGAGCAGTCATGTTCAAATGCTAAAATGTTTGATAGCAATCAATAGGCAGCTATCTGGCCTGAAATCAAATCTATTTATGATATTATAGGAACTAGCCTGATCCTCGTCATCATTATTTCACCCCAATACTTTTCATAAAAATCAACATCCCTCTCAAAGGAGTTTTTTGGGCTTTTTTTTTTTTTGTCCACTCCTGTGTTTGAGTTCTGTATCCAGTGAATATAACCTGTTACTTCGACTTTGGTTTGCCTTCTTTGTAGAGAATAAGGGGAAACTGGAGACAGGATCAGTCTGCTCACTGTGATTTTTCTGAGGAGGCGGGGGAGAAAGAGGTCTTTGCTCACCTGGTTGAGCTCATACGTGGTGCTGATATTAGGAAGAAGTCACTGTGTGCCTTACACTAGACTTGAGGAGGGAAGGATGCTCTGTCACATGCATATATATGACTTCTCTTGATTACAGTGCAAAAATACACATTGTAGAATCTCTTTTACCATGAAAAGAGATGGTTTTACATATATTAACTATAAATATTTGTGCAGAGAAAGAAGTAGGACTTCAGTTTCAGGACTCTTACGTAAGAGAGTGTCTTTAAAGTCAAGGCTTGACGCACTTCTGACTCACCAAGATGGAGACCTAGTGTTCCTGCAAAGACTTGCTTAGCTGTGCAAAGCGTCAACTGGGCCCAGTTCACAGGCAGGCTGTGAAAACTTTACAGAATGGATTGTCTCCTGTATAAATGCCTGCCTGGAAAGTAGGGTCATGGCCTCTGTGAGAAACTCCATTCTCACTATAATGGTAGCATTGGTGGGGTGTGACTTCAGCATGCTGTTTCTTTTTTTCTTGTAATAGTCTGCTCTTTCATTCACATGGTTCTCCTTCATCTCTTACTCCTTAGATTTCTTTGCTGCAACCCATATCCTGCTTTCTTTTTCCTCTAGAGTTGAATTGCTGTGATCAGTTTTACTCCAGCCAACGTAGGAAGGCTGGCAGTTGACACAAAGGGAAGGGACGTAAAAAAGCAACGGGAAAGGTGTGCTCATGAAAACTAGTGTCATACTTTTCCTTAGGATGTGTTGGGGACTGATCGTTCTCCGATTGCGATTGCTGAAGCTCTGCCTCCATTGAGAAGTTACACAGCCTCTAAAGCTATGTAACTGTGGAAGGAACTTATTCTCCAAAAAGCAACCAAGTACATTTATTTGCAGATGTTTGATTGCATGTAGGGGGTGACTTTTTTTGCATTAGTCCACAGTTTTAATATTGGTTAAAGCTGTACATCACCACAAATTATACATAGTATAAGCTGAGGCCATAAAGGAAAGTGTTTCTATTTCCTGCTTCAGTCCTATTTGTTGTTTTATAGCAATGTCTACATTACTTGACCATTAGAGAAACAGATTTCCTTTAAACAGGTAAGAAAAACCCAGGTTCCTGTGACGTCTGAAAGATACCGTCAGTGTACATCCTGCCTCAAACTCTTTTTTTAAATGATGTCTCAGTCCATTTTAAACTTGTTTGAAGCAGGAATTTAAACCAAAGCCTCACGTTCATGTGCATAGCAGTCGTTACTGCATGTACACAGCCTGCTGAAATCAATGGTACTCCGTTATTTGGGGGCACTGAGAGTGGGTGGAAGAAGGGAAGTATCTTCTCTAAAGGCTATTTGGAAGTTCTGCTTGTTCATCAAATCCTTCCAACTGTGTACTTAAGACAGGTTTGCTATTTGCTCTTGACATTCTGTGTCAGGATTGGAAGTGGATTTGGGGGTTTTCTGTAGTTTAGGTTTGGGATTGGTTTTTTTTGTTTCTCTTTTGGAACAAGAGACCACTGTTACTCACCTGGTTGACAGAATCAACACTACTGTAATAATTGTAAAGCCGTATGAACAGCTTTATTTTAACCTGAATACTAACTGTAGCTTCATTTCCCAAGCAGCTGCTTAGGTATGCAGGGAATACTAGGTGACCTTGCTGCTGCTGGATCTCCTTACATCACTGAGTCGGTTGGTTTTGGAGCATATACCCTTCCAATGTCCTTATCATTTGAAAAAACAAAAATCTTTGATAAAAACAAAGGGAAGAGAGTTGAGTGTATTGTACAAGAAAGTGGACTTTCAAGTACTGGTGATTTTATGGAGGGAGAAAAGCTTAAAGCCGCATTTACATCGTGCAGTTCATACCTTTGAAAATCTTTTATGATCATTAAAAGATTAGGGTGAAGACTTTGATATATTGTGTTTTGAGAACTGGAGTACTTTATAGTTTCATTTTAATTAACTTCTGTTTTTAGGAGTCTAGGTTTTTTGTGCCCAAAGAAGTATCCTATTTTTTCCCCTTATCAAATAAGGTGATAAGAAGCTAAAGTATTAACATAAGTGAAAGCTCTGAAGAAAGTACTGTAGATATTTTTTAAGCACCGGGATTAGTGTTTTGCTTTCATTGCAGTGACGTGACTTTATTGTGTGCATAGAAAAACACTTCTCTAATATTTTCACTATGATAGTCGCATTAAACCTGAAATCCTGTTTTACAAGACTGACATATTGCAAAATATTGAGGATATGGAATTGAAGCATTCTACTATGGCAAAATTCATATCAAGACCAAAGGGAATACAGTTTGTGTAATGGAAGCAAGGATATAGCGTTTGGGATGAGTTTGGGATTACAAAATTTATGGCATGTTACCGAACCAGTGATTTATATAGATGTAATTTGATTTACAGTCTTTATTTTGTGAGTTATGTATAATCTTTTCAGCTGTAGCCAAATTCAGCACACTTTGTTGCATTTGCCCTGCATTTCTTCAGTGAGGCATTGTGTTCAATGAGAAAATGTGACCAACCTTCCAATAGCTCATCCAGATTAAGTAATAATTAGATATAATTACTGTTCCTAAGGGGAAAGTAATTCTGCCTCATTGAAATTCTTTTATCTTCAATTAACCTACTCTGTTCTTACTGGAAACACGAAGCAAAGTGCCAGCTTACTTCAGGCTCTTCTTCCAAAGCTCTGCTAACTTTTGTTTCATCTGCCACCAGTGCTCAGTTTTTGTAGTCTAGCGAGCCCTATGTATTGAGTTGGCACCAGTAAGGGGGAGTGTGTACTTGAATAGCACGTGCTGAATACCTTGTTGGAGCAGCTTTCCTTCCTGTTCATCTGCTTCTGTGCAGATCGAAGAGAAGGGTTGGTGACTCACTTTTCTGTCCTCTCCCTATACTTTGTGTCAGGTTTCATGGGTTGTGGGCGGGCAGAAGCATGAATAATTTTTTCCTCATTTTTTCTGTCTAGTAACCAACTAGACTTTATTCTTCTGCTGCTTGTGGGGTATCTTGTCTAACTTTTGTTCCATTTTCAGAGAGCAGCCATAACCTTGCTTGTCATTAGCAGATCCAATAGGTACGTGATGTGTAGGTTGTTTGGAATTCAAAGGCCAAATTCTGAGTTTTCTGGCGAAAAGTGTCCAGGAGAGGGAAAGACCTAAAGTACCAGGACCCTGTCTAGCTCAGTTCTAGATTAGGTTCAGTTGGATGCACCTCATTAGGCAAACATACTTTCTTCCAGTGCTGACAAACTGTATGCTGACTGTGCCTACGGTTCTAACTATAAATATAAACCTAAGACTATTTTGGAATGGTCAGCTGGTAAACTGTGGGATAGGAATGGCTTCAGAACTGAAACAGGTTTATGTTGCAGTAGCTTTTCTGTTTTCCAGGGGATTTTGATTTCACCTCATGACCAGAATCCATTGTTTTATGGTCACAAACCCATGAAGCTGGATGAGTAGTCTTAGCATCATTCTCCTTTCTTCTCCTCTTTGTTTTCTCTCTGTTCTGTGTCTTTCTATGCAGAGTAAATCAACTCCATATATTTCTGGATGTAGCTTGTTCATACGAGACTAGCTCTTTGCTCTTTCCTGGGGAGTGGAAGGAAAGAACTGCTAAGCCCTTTAAATAGACTAAGGTGATGATTTAGTGTAGTCATCCATACCCCACTAGCTAACATAGCAATGCATTGACAAAGGCAGAGATTAAAGCAAAGGGTAAAGTTTAGTCTTAAGCAAAATTTATCCACAGATCACAATGAGCTTTAAATAAATACACGGCACAAAACCTGTCTTCTGTTAATTCACGTTGACAAAATTTCTCACAAACTGGCCTGTCTATTTGTAACTATTGGCTTGACATTCTCTTTTTGCCATTGAACTTTTCTTAATTTTCATGAATAGCTTGTCAATCCAAGGTTTAGTGTATCATTTTTATTGGAAGACAACAAGCTTTCAGAAATGCATGTTATACGCCATAATGTTTGCGATGGCACTGTAAATTACGCAGTAACTCCAGCTAGCACTTCCTAAAAAAATGTGACATCTGCAACCTTTTACATCTTTTTCATCAGTTGTACTGTTTTAATGGGGCCTCTGGTGGTCTAGTGGTTAGGGTGCAGGACTCTCACCGCTGCGACCCGGGTTCGATTCCCAGCCCCCCGGGCAGATGGAGCTCGTCAGCCCTGTAAGGCAATCCATCTAAGAGAAGGTCACTCTAAACAAACCTACGTCCTGGGGACCTCACTGCCACTGTCCAAGCTTGCTCGGCCCCGGCAGATGAACCCCAGGATTAAAGGGTGGGCTCAGTTCAGCGCACGCTGTGTCTCACCTAAAAAATCCACTGTGCAGGCTCGAAGGGTTAATGACCTTTCCCAAATCTTCGCTCGCGAAGACTGGCCATTATTATACTGTTTTAATAGTGACTTCGCATCAGAAAACACTGATTGTGTCAACAGGTTGTGCAGAGAAGATAGCTTCATTTTTCTGTTTGCAAAACCAGTATTAATTTACCGGTGGTAACACCTCATCCCATATCTGCCTGCCAGTTGATGTTTTGAAGTCTGCTCTGTAAAAGTTCACAGCGATGCTCTCTGAGGAAAAAAAATCCTGTCCCTGGAGTAATTGACAAAATAATACTTTTGTTGTATTTTCCAGAGGTTTTTCTTTCTAGTCAACTTCAGTTTTAAGGGCACAACTGAGGCTTTTTTTTTTTTTAAAGGCTTTGTTTGACCTTCTTTTAATTATGTGTCACTTGAAAATTTTTAGTGCTTGGAGACTGATATTTTGAGGGTGGTGATGTAGACAAGGAAAGAGCAATTTTGAGATTTTCATTTTCCAGAATTCCTTGCATCTTTAAGGACTTGAGGGTAGTAGCTTCTGATAGACACTGGTTGCTGGTGCAGCTTTTGTAAAAAGAGAAGACAAAGCACTAAGGGAAATTTCTCTTCTTTCCTATTTTTTCCCTTTTTTAACAAATTATCAGTTCCTGGATTCCTTTTGAAATGCATCTATTTTCTGTGGGCGATAATACAAGTGATATATTGGAAACAGGTGTTAGACCTATGCAAAAGACTTAAACCTGATACGGGAGACCCATGCATCAGCAGCCTGGAGAGAGCTTTGTCTCTTGTATGGTGACCACTGTTTAGGTATTCAAAGACAAAATAAAATAAGGTCATTTCAGTCCATCTTACAGATCTCTGAGTATGTCTCGTGCTCATCTGCTCATAAGCAAGTGTGATCGTTGCTGTAAGTGACAGTCAGCGTGTGTATATTACAGCCTTACATTGTGATGTTATTTTTTAAAAAATGTGCTCCTTCAAGATTACTGTAATTGAGTCTAGAATGTGTTCCACCTAATGGAAAACTTTACAGCCTACAACTTGTTGACAAATAGAAAGTCGATCTGGATTTCTTCCGGGTACAGACTCCTTGCTTGACAGACATTGACAGCACGAAAACACTGGCATAGGACCTAATGGAATTAATTCACTGTGTACAGTTGGGAAATTTTAATGATATGTTCTGTTCTCATAAAATGAGTTGTGCAGTTTCATTTTGTGGTAGGGTTTATTGCTTTTCATGTAGGGGACAAATACATGTCAGTCTGCTATGAGAAGACAAATCTGTATTGCAAACTAACTAGAGTTGTTCTTGTTTTCTTCTTTCCTTTTAGTATTGGATGAATGAATATACTTCTTCCCTTGGAATTGGAGTTTTTCATTCAGGTATAGAGGTGTATGGCCGAGGTATGTACAAAAAAAGCACAACTTACTCTTTGTTTCGGGAATTCTGTTATTTAAAACCATTTTTCAGGTAGTGAGGGAAGTCTGGCTTCTGAAACCCGTTTATCTCTTTTCTCATCTATTCTGCCTCTGGAAAAAATCTTGGATAGGAATAATCTGGTAGCCATCATGCATTCTTTTGTATAAAGCTATGCAGCTATGAAAAAGTGTGCAATTTATTCAGCCAGGCATAGAAATCTTTACTTTACGTTTGAAAACACTTGTTGCAAAAACAAATGTACACTTTATGTAAGCATGGTTGAATCGTATTCTGCCAGCACTTAGTGCAAGGAGTTAATTTTTAGGTACAGAAACGAGAGGCACCCAAGAGTGCATGATGCTCAGGAAAAAGTCTATTCCTTATTGGTTGGTTGGTCTGCTTTAAGGAGACTGTTTCTTTAAAAGACATCTCGTTCATGCTGTTCATAAAAGATACCCTAGCGATAATACAAAAATACATTTCAATGTTGCTAAATAGGTTGTACTGTGGGACTGCAGCTTCTTGATCTGTTCAGGGCACTTAGAATCTGCACTGGTGCCAGAAGGTGTTTCTGAGGAAGCTGTAGCACAGGCTCAGGTCTGAGGTGTTTCTGCACAGCAGTATAATGATGCTTGGAGGTGATGGTGTTGCTGAAAGTAGTCCATTTAAAGAAGAAAAATCTACTTCAGTTCTTTTTTTGGGAGGTGAGGGGAAGCAGCAAAAGGCATGGCATGCACTCCAGAGACCACACTGCTCAAAGTTATCCTAAACTATGTTTCAGCTACTATAATGGTCACATTGTAACTGGGTTTGCAAGTGTTACCAGAGCAACAAATTGACAATACTATGATTATTGTAAAAACTGTTTTTTAGATTTGTTTTAATCTGAACCAGAAAGACCTGACTCTTAATAGTGCTGTGCCTGAAACCCAGTTTTTGAGCTGTGCCAAATACATGTGCCTGCCTTCCTGTTGGGATTATAACAGCTTTCTCATATAGCAGGTCATGCCCCTGCTAGAACAATGACTTGCATTTTTCAAAGTACATCAAACTTTTTATTCATTAACGTGTTGTAAAAAAGATTATCCCCAAAACTGAGTGCTAGACTTGCATGATGTGTTACGAGTTTTGAGGAAAGGAAGCGTGAAGTCATGCTTAAAGCCTTTTATTGCAGTCTGGGCACGGCATGCTGTGTTATCTGACAGACACAGATGGAAGCTACAGCATACCATGATATTGTCATGTACTGTGGGTGCTTGTGCCAGCAGATGCTATGTGCAGGCTTCAGGTGCGTGCACTGGTTTACTTTCTTGTTATAGTAAAAAAACTTGTGACAGTTGAACCTTTGCAAATCAAGACATTTAAGAACCTCTTATGCCACTACTTGCTGCCACACCTAGAGCTATGTAGTGCACACTGAATAGAAGTGCCATCAGACCTTTGAGGATACTGTACTTTGAATCCCCAATTTAGACATATCAAAGTGGACCTTTAAAGACAAGCATGTATAAAGAACATTGATAGGATTTACAATTTAACTTGTAAATCCTCACTTATACAATGAAAATTATATACTTACTGTAAAGTTATTCAAATTAAATCCATACACTGTAGGAAATTTCCTGTCAGTTTTTACTCAGGCTGACTGGTAACCTAACAAAACTATTCATTTCCAGCTCCTTTCATTTGTAATAATAAGATGTCTGGTTCCTAGCTTTAGATCCACGTGAAGTTGTCTTTGGTCAGTGAGTCCTGCTGTTCTTTGCTGTCATCATATGCTGGTTTTGTTAAATCTGAACTTTCTCTTTTAGAATTTGCCTACGGTGGTCATCCATACCCTTTTTCTGGAATATTTGAAATTTCACCGGGAAATGCTTCTGAGCTAGGAGAAACATTTAAATTTAAGTAAGAAAGATACCTGTTTTCTTGTTTTCTGAGAAGGCATATGAAAAAGACAATTTGTTGGATTTATTTTTGAGGATAGAGGAATTGTACAAGGATTTCTGACTTTCTGAGAAATTCATGTTTTTACTTAAAAATGAAAGATGGACAGAGGTAATGAGATAGTGAAGTGTCTACAGCAAAGAACATTTTTTTTTTAGCATACCATTAAATTTCTTAAATGCATACAAATTTTGTGGACTTGTGGCTAACTTTTATTATGCATGCAGCATATACACTGCAGTAACTTTTTCAAGGTGGATAATAGGCAAGGAAACATAATCTCTCATGATAAAGATGAAAGTGGTGCCGTAAAATCGAATAGAAAGAATTGATGTTGTTCTAGGAGCACCGAAAGATCTCACCACCCACAATGGGGTGACTTTTGAGCAGTGTATGAACAGTAATCCACCTGTATCATGGGAGCCTGATCACTTACTCTCTGTTTCTCTTCTAGAGAGGCTGTGGTTCTAGGCAGTACTGACTTTATGGAAGATGACATAGAAAAAATAGTAGAAGAGCTTGGAAAAGAATTCAAAGGAAATGCTTATCATCTAATGCACAAAAACTGCAATCACTTTTCTTCAGCTTTATCTGAGGTAAACAAACATGAAGATCTAGAAAGGTGCTTCCCAGGTGGCTACAGAGTATCATCTTCCTTTGGAATGTTTGGTCTAATTTCCAACTTCTTATCTCTGATACCTTGGGCAAATGTCACCATTTTTCAGATCGTATTTGTGCTTATGTCCAAAATACAAGATTTTGCTGTCAAAAATGCTAAATATTGTTCTCATACATAGCTTGTATTCAAGCAGGGGTGCATTCCTAAATGAGAGACCTAGTAAATGAACTAACAGGATTTCAAAATCATTTCAGTTGCTTCAGAGATTGCTACTGAGGATAGTATTTTGGTCAGTATTTCCCCACAGAAACATCACACTGAAAATAATTGTTAAAGTTATGAACTACTGTTAAAGAATAACACATTCACAGAAGTTACAAAGACAGTGTTAATCTTCTGCTTGAGAGGCTTTTGTCAAGGTGTTGCTCTGCCAGCATCTGTGTCCTGGTCATGTGGATACTTGAGTCATGTGAAGTATCTGACTGAGGAGTCAAATGGGCTTTTCTTTTTTCCCTTTGCAACGTGATCAGTTTGCCAATATGATTGAATGCCTGATCATTCACACGTGTATCAACACAAGGGAAGGGGTCAGGAACAAGTATCCTAGGACAAAGAGGTGAATGGAAATTTGATTTTTATTGATAGTTGGCAATCTGTGCTTGCCAGAATTTATGATATTTCACTGAAACACTCCCAAACAAGAATGGCTATTTTTTTCTGTAGTGAGCTTTCACAGATTTTAATTTTTTTTTCCCCAAATAGTTAATGCACTCTTACCGTATAGCCTGTGTTTTGTGTAGACTGATCTTCCAGTGGTACTGGAAAATTTTATTGAGATGATGATTCGTGTGCAGTGACAAGTAAGTAGGGTGAGACACTAACAAAGCTGCAGTTGGTGTGAAATCTGGCCTATATGGACAGGGTTTTGCTATACTCTTCAGCTGCATGGTCATATTGTCTCTGTTTTAGTGTTTGTCCTATTTAGTGTTCTATTTAGTGTTCAAATTGACTATAGAAGTGGGTATAATTACAAGGTAAATGCTGCTCAGTTACAGCAGAGTAATGCTCCCATTCTCCAAATTTGCACTGGAGTAAGTAATACCAGAAGTGAATGTGGAGGCAGTTAAGTAAAATGGCTCACTCCTTAAATAGTGACAACAGAATTATTTAATGACTGATGTGCAGTACAAGTAAGTATTTAATGCTGCATTATATATTTCTGAGGAGTTGAAACCAGCTATGCAGTGTATATCCTCTCTTGTTCCAGTGAACCTAAGTGTGTGTGCTTGTTTTGTAAGATAGTGACATCTCATGAAAGTCGTCAGAGGCCATCCCACTAAATAGCCTCAGCTGTATGTGTAACTCCACACAGCTACGGTATTTTTGGTCATTTGATTTCAGGATGCTTTTTTGTAATAGTGAAGTTTCTCCTGCAGTTTCTGTTTCTGAGGAATTAGCAGTGAATGGAATACATACCTTAACTAATTCCTGTCCCTTTTGTAGAAGTTATGCAAGAAGAGTGAGGTGGTTAGGCTTTCCAGGACTTCTAAGAAAAGCACAGAACCATGTGTCCAAATTTCACAGTGGAAAATAGGTCTGATGGAGAAAACTTGTCTTAGTGCAGCTAACTTGGGTGCTTCTTGAGTGGCATTTGTGATAAGTAAACTGTAAGGCTACTGCAGGTTTTGTTTTTTATTTACCACACTGCAGTTTTGTTACTGCTGACTCCAGAAAACAAATTAATCCTTTCTTTTTCCTTCCCCCATAGATTCTCTGTGGAAAAGAGATTCCACGATGGGTGAATCGCCTTGCCTACTTCAGCTCTTGTATACCCTTTCTCCAGAGCTGCCTGCCGAAGGAGTGGCTAACTCCTGCAGCTCTCCAGTCTAGTGTTAGCCAGGAGCTACATGATGAGCTGGAGGAAGCTGAGGATGCAGCAGCATCAGCTTCCTTGGCAAGCTCAGCATCTGGGTCTAGAACTGGACGCCACACCAAATTATAAGTCCTCCTCCAAAGTAACAAATGGTTTGAAATACTTCAGTTTAATCTCTCCAGCAACTGACTTCCTGACAGAACATGAGAGCTGACTCTAGAACATTGTTTTTATATGCAAAAAAAAAAAAAAAGCTCTCAGCAACCCATGTTTCAGCTCAGGATTATTTATGTAGTGAGAAGAATTGCTGGGAGAAAAGGGAAGGATTTTGTGTGAAGCCACCCTTTTCATTTTCACCTGATGTTTGGTAGACCTGGATTAACTTAACATCTTGTATAAAGTGAAACTTAAATTATTTGTTTACAGTATTGTGTACTGCTGTTTACAAGTCCTGTAAGGACTCCTGCCACCATGGAAGAAGAAAGAATTTGAGTTTGATTTAACTGTTGGTGTAACTCAAAACAGTGGTGTGATGCCCTGGATGAACTCTCCCCTTTGTTTTCAAGATTTAAGGCAGGTGAACGTTAAATTGAGAAATGCCAGAAACTGCTGAATACTATATATGTGAACAGGGTATTGTGCACTTAACGTGGCTGATGTAAGCAGGTAGTTTCCAGGATGTAGGGAGACTGGTTCCGTCTAAGATCTGTTCCTAGAAGTATGACCTCTACATTAATGAAACTGTGGATTTTTGCACATATGAAGGGAAATTTCTATTTCATTACAATGCACATCGATCCTTCTTTTCTAACTCAGCCATGTAGTTTACATCTGATCTCCCATCTTTATTTACAGTTTACTTCAATCAGGATTTAGACGTGTGAAAATCATCTGTTAGAAGCATGAAAAATTTTTCACTATTTGCTTTACTTGATTTCAAACTTGTATCTACAAGTTAGTACTTGTATTCCTTTTTTGTTTGTTTCATATAGTTTGGAATCGTGTAAAACAAGCCATTTGTGTTTGGGGAATGGCCTTGCTTCCTGCTGCTGATTTTGCTTCATTTGAGTTTGTAAACATTCATGTCCTTTTTATTTTTTTTTTTTTTGAGCTATGAAGTGCTGCCCAGTTGTGCATATCTGCACAAACGATAGAGAAATCCTAATTTATTTTCCCACTGTCTCTATCTGTGGCATTAACTTTTTTTGTCAGATGTAATGAAGAAAAACCTGAAAACTGCTTATGCACCTGCGTGTTTACACAGCAGAACCCACTAATCTGCACACATAATTATATCTGAAGGTAAGAGATATTATTTTCTAAAACACAGAAGTATGTTTGCTGGTAGATTATAATTAGAGCTAAATTATAATTAGTGATCAGAATATATAATGGAATGCCTTATTCTTGTTCACTTACCAAGAGAATGAATGGTTCTTCCAATCATTAGTGTAAATTAGTGAGGTTCTATTGTGCGCATAAGGCTACAGTAGCACAAACATGAGGGAGGTGAGCTTGTGTATTTTCTAAGAGTTGCTGCCTTAAACAAAAAACATACCATCCCTAAACTGATCAGCTCACAAAGAAGTGTGCATTACTAGAAATATAAATGATTCTTACAAGCTTTATTTTCAGTCTGTTGCTGGGTTTAGTTTTTCCACTAAGTGAAACACTGACTCTACAGTTTCTGCTGTTTAAAAGGAAAAAAAAGTCCTCTAGGGAGGCAGGAATGCTTCATGTTACAAATGCTCCTAGCCATGGGAAGTCGGTGCCATTGAACCCTACAGGAAGGTGCAATAGGCTGTATCCTAATAAGAATTCTTATGATGGCTTACTGTGACTCGTGTTAGAAACAAGTTTCTCTGCTGGCAGCTGAGTTGAATCCTTTGTCAGACAGACTTTGTTTTCACTTATCTTCTGTGATGCCATGTAGGTACAGAGAGAGAAACGCTCAGTTCTGGGGGGGCCGGGGAATCACATGAGACTCTTTGTGGAAAGAGTGAGGTAATAGTAGGAGTCTCCTTAACTGTATTTTGGTACGTATTTTAATAATCTCTTCTACCACATGGGAAAATGCGTAAGACTGATGAGTCTGCCACTGACTTCGTTCTCTGATCTCCAGAAGCTGGACATACTTACCCTCCCTGTTGAGTGCTTTTCACTTGGATCTCTGAATTTGAGTTCTCCTTTCCTTTTTTTCCCCTGTAGTGAAAATGAATATGGTGGTCTCCAGTCAACTCTCAAGCATTACAGAACTGAATCTTGCACTACACACAGCTAAGACAACAGGCTGCAGACAGGTTATTTTGTCTCTGCTGTGCAGCTGTGGTAGTAATGTGACTAAGTCTCTTGGCCAAGGCAGGTCCTTTATTTCAGCTCAGGGTTGAGGCCACTGATCTAGCAATGTACTGTAGCTTTTCCTAGGCTTTAGGAAAAATAAATAGAATGAATTTTCATTGCTACCTTTTATGTACCAAAATCAGCTTTTTAGGCTTCTGATACATCCAGAGTGCTAGGTCACAAATCTCTACACTTTCATTAACACACACAATTACAGCATGTACAATGCAAGAACGTGACAGATCACAGCACAGTTTTTATTTAGAAGTAAAACTAAGACTATTTTTTATAAAGCAGACTGGAAAGTTTGTAACAAAAACATTCATTTTATTGGTAGCTGTACAGGCGAAAATACTGTCTCATGCTCCATAAGGAGTTTTGTGTTTGTTTCAAAACCATCCATTTGTAAATCCTGTGAGGAAACTGACACCTGAACCCTGAAGGCTGTTGGGTATTGTGTGGAAGCGAGCGGTACTGTAACTCCAGTCATGTGCTGTCAGCTCAGCTTCTGCTGGATGCCTCCAAAAAGTCACCCTGCCAGTGGTTACTCTGATTTGTTAGCAATAGAGCAAGTTACCTTTCACCAGCATTACTGCCAAGCAGGGATTACTTTAGTCTACTAATGACCACACTGTGCTAGGACTAGAACACTCCAAAATGCTGTGAGAAAGCTGGACACCTGCGGAATCTTTTCCATCAAAACGGGTAGAAAAATCACCACTTCAGGGTTCTGCTCTGTTTACTTTCTCATTCTTGTTTAGTTTCCTGTGAGATAGTACTTTTGATACTTATTACATTGTTTAACTCAGTCATTTTATTTAAATGCCATTTTCTGTTCAGCAAGCCAAAAAAATCCAATGTACTGTTAGTGTGCACCAATAACTCCAGAGTGGCTTGGTAAAAAAAGCATAGTTGCATTACTTCTAAAACTGACAATGCAATTCTGATCACTATTGATAGATGATAATTTTCACTGTTGGAAGTTGCTTACAAGCTGAATATTCACTGATGCATTTTTTGTAAACTTGTATTCAAGTTTACTGTACTACATAGTATTTGTATAAAATTCGAAGAATTTTGACTTTTGTTACCTGTACATGGCAACAATTTGTCTAGCATCTTAAACTTAAATCCATCAGTTTATTAAAAATACTTTTATAAAAAAAAAAGACAGTTGGCTCTGTGTGTTACTCCCCTTGTACCTACCTGTTTTGGCAGTGCCACCCAAGCTGATCTTTGGTTTAGAAAGACGGTTTTGAAGGACAGTAAAACTATCCAGGGGTTTCCTGTAGTTAAGCTGTAGGCTGTTACGCTGACACAAGCATCAGGTGCTGTGGTTTGGTTTGTCTGAGGCGTTATTAAGAGCCACTAGTTTCCATTAGACTAAATTCAAAATGTGTTTAGATTTGGTGTCCTAACTACATCTGTTGGGGTATCCAAACACCCCACTGCCCTTGGGATACGTTGCAGGTACTATGTGCCACATTCTACAGCTTTGCTTGAAAGCCCGGCTCTGTGGTCTTGATTTGCAGTGGACTGAGGAGCCACAAGGTATGTGGGGTCTGTAATGTCTGTGCCCTGCCAGTTCCTTTGAGCAGAGCAGAAGTACCCAGAGTTCAGGGAAGTACCAATGGCAACACCAGCCTCAGCCAGGGCTGCCTGTGCTGTGCCTGCTCCTGTGGCAGCAGCACCACTGGTGCACAGCCCAGTGCTGACCCAGACTGGAGAAACTCCCCTGGCTTTGAATTAAAAAGCTGCCAAGCTATTTCCTGGACAGGGCTGCTCAGCAGTTGGGTTGCAGCCTGACAGAACCTGTGGGGTGGTGGCACCTCCATTTAAAGCTGTGGTTGCTCTGGGCAGCAGAGCTGGCCTGCTCCTTGCAGCCACACTGGCTGTGTGGTGCTGTGGAGCAGCTGCACAGAGAGCTAACTGGCACAGCCTGTTCCCCAAACTTTCCCAAGCTCTGGCGCAGTGTTTGCCAGCACCCAGAGGTGTTGGCATTGGAATTTGCAAAGGGCAGGTGAGTGCATGTGTTTTAACAGGAGAGAGACTTCTCTGCCCATTGAAGGCATTGATAAATGGGAGTGCTCTCCAAGCTGGTGCTGCTCCTACCTCTCTTGCCCCACAGCTGAGTGTAGTGGGTTGACCCTGGCTGGATACCAGGTACCCATTAAAGCCACTCTCTCCCTCTGCAACTGGACAGAGGAGAGAGAAAAAAAAACAGCTAAGGATTCATGAGTTGAGATAAGAGCTGGGAGAGGTCAGTGACTGATTACTTTCATGGGCAAAACAGACTCAAAGTGGGGATAGTATGTAAATTTATTACTAAGAGGATAAGAGCCAAAGAGTGAGAAATAAAACAGTCTTAAAAACACCTTCCCCCCACCCTTCGTTCCATGTTCTCCCTCCTCTCCCCAGCAGTGCAGGAGGATGAGGAATGGGGGTTATGGTCAGTTGTTTCTGCCGCTGCTCAGAGAGAGGAGTCCTTCCCCTGCTCCCTTGGGATCCCTCCCACGGAAACAGTCCTTGATGCACCTCTCCAGCGTGAGTCCATCCCTCAGGCAGCAGTTCTTCCCAAACTGCTGTCCCGTGGGTCGCTTCTCCATGGGGTGCAGTCCTTCATGAATGAGCTGTACCGACGTGGATCCTCTACAGGGGCCACGTTTATCACACGGGAAAAACCTGCTCCAGCATGAGCTTCCCTCTCCATGGGCTGCAGGTTTCTGGCAGGACCCTGCTCCATCTTGGGGCTCCCACAGGGTCACAGCATCCTTTGGGCATCCAGCTGCTCCAGCCAGGGCTTCTCCATGGGCTGCAGGTGGGTCTCTGCACCCCGATGCTCCTCCATGGGCTGCAGGGGCACAGCTGCTCCACCATGGTCTGCACCACGGGCTGCAGGGGCCACAGCTCCGGCACCTGGAGCACCTCCTGCCCCTCCTTCTGCACTGACCTTGGTGTCTACATTGTTGTTCACATGTTCTCACTCCACTCTTCCCTGGCTGGAATTCTTTCTGTGCAACAACCTTCTGTTCTTAAATATGCTATCACAGAGGTGTTACTATTACTCCTGATTGGCTTGGCCTTGGCCAGCGGCAGGAAGTCCATCCTGGAGCCAGCTGGCATTGGCTCCACGGGACAGGGCAAGCTTCTAGCAGCTTCTAACAGAAGCCACCCCAGTAAGCCCCCCTGCCAGCAAAACCCAGCCACAGAAAACCACTACACTGGGAAAGGGATGTGTTTTGCTGTGGTTTGCGTGCTGAGCCTGGCATCGCTGTGTGCATGGCTAATGAAGATTGGCTAGAGCATGACCTGTTGGAGAAGCTGTCCAGACACAGGTGTGTTCCCTTTTCTGACTGCTAAAAGGGACCCTAATCACTAACAAAGATACAAGGGATTTTGAGGAACTTGTAACCTATTGAAAGGAAACTTGGCAAGAGTTCATCAAATAAAACTAATGTGACTTCCAGGTGAACTCATTTCTGGCATCCAGTGGCCACGAGTGCCTATCCACTTCTAGGAAGGTGATCAATATACAAAAATACATACTGCATTATCATAACTCTGTTTGTTAATTGGTGAGTGGCTGAATTTAACTGAGCTGCTCTTGAAGAAAATAGAAATGTTTCAAATGAAAATTTTATTTTCTAAAAGTTTCTTCAGGCGTGCAGAAGTACATGACAGATTTGTCATTGGAACAGCTTCTGAACAGGCAAAGGTGTTTTTTGTGGCTAAAGGCACCTTAATTTTATCACACCCCCAAAATAAATATATTCTTCCACAGTACTTCATATAGTGCAGTGAAAATGGCTAGTGGACAGTTCCTGACTTGCTCTGATACCCTGTGGTTTGATCTAAATCAGATCATAAAAAAACCCTTCAAACTTGTCAGTGTAACAACTTGTCAGGGAGGCCATGGCAGTTCTTTGGAAAAGCAGCTGTGCTCCACTGGCAACTCCCGTTCCTGTTGGGCTAGAGTAGGAATCCTGTATTTCTCCCATGATCTGGTCTAGTAAAATCAGGGTGCAGCAAACTAAAAATAGGATCTGGCCATAAAGGAATGCTATATCTTGCACTAGTGTGGTTTTAGCTTGCTTTGGGGATGACAGGGCTGCATCTATCTCCATGTCTCCTTAGAAAGGGACATGGCTCACACCAGAGTGGCTCTCCATCCCTGTCCATCTCTGAGCAGCAGCCTGGGACAAGTAGTACTAAGGTAACACCGCTCCTTTTGCAGGTGGAAGATGGGTGGCCAGCAGTCCTCATAGTCTTTGCAAAGTGGTGTCTTGATCCTGGAATCCTGAAAGCAGAAAGTTTGCTGCACTTGCTGGTTACCTGGTGTGCTGCTTCTAGCCTGTGTGGTTGTGTGAAAGGAGTCTCCTGAATGAGGCAAAGGTGAAGGAGACGGACTTCATGCATGCCCCGCAGGAGCTGTTCATGGGTTTCAATTCATGATTTCCTTTTAAGGAACCTTTCTTAACTCTTTATCCCCTTTCACCTTTACACAGCCTGAAAACAAGGCGCCCAAATACTGGAATTCAAGAAGCCAGGACTGTGTTGCTGAACTGTTCCTGCTGGGGGCTCACCATAGCTTGAGTGGAGGGGTAGGAAGGGGTTCAATCCATCTCAGATGAGAAAAGCCTTTCCTGCATTGCATCCATGATGCCAGCCCTGTCTTCTGCCTCAGGTGACTGGGGCAGTAGCAGGGTGGGGTTAAAATGCACCTTTTGTGGAGTTCCGGTGTGGTCCCAGAGTGGCTGATGGTCAATATGGGCCCTCCTTTGCAGTGAGGTAAGTGACGTGAATCAGACACCCCCTGGCCAAACAGGGCACAGGCAGGTTTTTATCAGGCTCCAGTGAAACGTGTCCAGACTCCCGCGGCAGGAAGAGGTGGGGGCGGAGGAGACCCACTGTTCCCAGTGAGTGCCTGAGTGACACGGTGAATGCAGTTTCAGCTGGCTCCCTCATGTTTCCCAGGTCTGAATGGTCAATACTGTTAGCTCAAGCAGAGCCAGGGCTTTCCTCATAGAATAAGAATAAAGCCCCATTAAACCCACCTAATGACAACACAAATCATGTTGAACAGAAAATGTCTTGTGTTCCTTACTCGGGCTTTGGAGGTTTGTGGGGTTTGTTCTGGTTTTCCCACTCCTAATTTGCCTGTGGGAAACGCTGCCTTCCCCCAGCCTTCCCAGTGCCAGCACACAATAGCTACTTGTTTTTTGCCTGGAAGGAATTGCTGAGCCTTTAAATAGCTGGAATTGAGTTTATTTTAATTCTGTACTTCGGCTCATTCATTACTCAGTTCTAGCATCCTAAAAGTGAAGATTTCCAGAAGAATTGGAATTTGCCTCCTTTTTTTCTTTACCTCAAAAAGATGCTCTGCATCTTAAATTCCCTGCACCAGCCCTGTGTTAGTCTCTCTAACTAATCCTGCAGCAAAGTGTCAGCTTCCAACAAATTAATTCACATGCCATTAAGCAAACATCAACACAGTAGTGAGGACCAGCAAGAGCTGATGGCAGTGTAGCTGGCTCAAATACAACTGTAAAGGTCAATTGTTTTTTATGTCAGAGAGACTTGGAAAGTTTAGTAAAAGCACTGAACAAGAAATGATGATAGTAAGGGTGACCGGTTGAGTGGAGGCTGCTCGGGCTGGCTCTTCCCTCCAGCACTTTGGAGCCGAGGGCAGAGGAACACCTCAGGGAGTGCCCAGCTTTTGAGGATGCTCTCATCTCTGCAATTGCTTTCTATAAGCTGCTCTGCCCTTCTAGGAGCCTTGTGGCTTCTGTGCATTTTAAAAGGTTTAAAGGAAGGACAGGCTCTGTGGCCTAAAGTGCTGCCTCTGCTCCACAACTCCCTGCACAAATGCTCCCCCAGTGAAATGCCACACCAAGACATGCACCCAGGGATGCCACACTCGCCCCATGCTTTTAGAGAGTATGGATGAGCATGGAGTGGGAATCTGCAATGCATCCTTCAGAGAGAAAGGCAGCCTCTAGCACCTCTCCAGGTTGCATTGAGCTTCAAAGATGTAATCATTAGTGCTAATATTGCTGAGATTGTCTTCAAATTAGGGGGGAAAAAAGGCTTTTATACTGGCATGTCATTATTTATTGATAATAAACTAATACTGCATAATTAAACTAAGTACAAATGGGAATTCATTCAGAGCTAGACTATGCATCTTCCCAGTCCTGGCCTGTAACATGACCTATATGTATAGTACATCCGGAGCAATTAGCTCCTGACAGTCATCTTTTTCTCCCTCACTCTGTCCACAGACGTTGAACTTCCGAAATGGTCTCTGAGGATCTGCTTTTTTTAGGGTTACTCAGGTAACCCTACTGCTCATAAACTTCCCTGACTGTGTCATGAGTGAATCTATACTACTTCCTCCATATCTTCTGGAGAGGTTTACTGAGAATGTCTTGAAGCAGCAGCAACTCCCCCTCCAGAAATGGGCTCTTGTTTAATGTCCACCAGAGGCAGCCTTTGCAGCATATCCCTGGTAGTCTGGAAAAGCTCGCTCCCTCCTCACAGGCTCCGAGGTGATTTTCTTGCCCAATACAACAGTTGTCTTTAAGCCATGTCTGCAAACAGGAGGAAAGTGCTGCAGTAGGTTACTTTTCAGCTGATCACCTTCAAATATTTTAATATTTCAGTTTTATAGGAAAGAACCTCCACCCTAAAAGCACACTTTTGGTGACTGCTGCCTTGACTTTGAGAAGCTGGTCTGTGAAAAAGATTAGAAACTCCATATCCATTGGCAGCTGGCGAGGCCAAAGTACTCTATTAACAGCTCTTGTAGTTTTTCAACTGTGGAAGCCTGTTCTGTTGACATCATTCTTCCATGATGACCTCGGAACAAGGAAACCTTTGCCCTCCTGTCTGAGAAGCCCACATAAGCTCTCTTGGTGCTCCTTTCCCAATGGCAACAGCAACTTGCTTTTGGGACAAGAGCCACAGGACACATTGTCTGCAAGGTTGCTGCTATTGGGGTGCTACAGGGGACACAGAGCATGCCCTGCAAAGGGAACCAGGCCAGTGCCACACAGCACTGAGCCACTCAGATGGGCAGGATGGGCTCCCAGAGACACAGCAAAGGATTTCAAGGGCTCCATCTTGTTTCCCCCCTCCCCATGGCATCACTTTACTCACTTCAGAAGCTGCCTCGACACAATTGTTCTAGTTTTAAGTGACTTTCCAGGCCAAAGGCAAAAGCTGCTTTTAAAATTAAAACGTTTTTAAGTAATATACTCCATGCTGGTGCCTGCAGTGTTTGAAGAAACAAAACAACCAAAAGCTGCAGCTGAGCCTGGGTCAGACAAGTTCCCTCTCTCTGCCCAAACACACAGACAAAACTGGTAGTTATTGAAGAGTGTGACATGGGTTTGCGGCTCCTTAAGGAACACCACAGGTAATGGAACCTTCGCCTGGAAAGCAGATATTTCTGGTAGTAGTTAGGAAGAATTCCAAGAATATTTGTAAATTAGGTGCCATGCATATAGGGCTGATAATCAAAAATATACATCTTTTACAAGTTAACCTATAGGAATATTCTAGAAGCAGTGGAATAAATAGGTCAACAAAATACGTTGAGTAATGGGTAAGAGGTCCAAAAACGAAGGGGCACATGCACGTTCAAAGCTAACCATGAGTCCTTCCATCACTGCTGGGGCCTGGGAATGATACAGAGGTGCGAGGGTGTGTGAAGACATCTACAGACCCTTCCTCCCTCTGCCCTCCTCCCCTGGTTACAGGACAAGCTGCCCTGAGAGGCAGGATGAGGTGGGATGAGGAGGATGGGCAGCAGCCCATCTGCATTCAGGCTGCTGCTGGTGCAACAAGCTGAAGCCTTTGCACCTGGTCTTGTACACCTCATGGCAATGAGCAACGGATGTGTCTGTGCAAATGGAGGGAAGCCCGGCCGCAGGGGCCAGGGAAGGACAATCAGGTCAGCTGTCTTCTTTACTATACATGCTGCCAGTCGTTTCTTGGTTTCCATGGAAACCAGCTGCTGCAGAAATGATGTTATGGAAATTACTTCTGAGATTTAAAGCTCACAGATTTTCTTTGCTGTAATGAGTGCAGAGGGACTTGCCCTGCACGTGGTGTAAAAGCGGTGTGTAAAAATACCCCCAAGACAACCTGCTGGCAGCAAATGCACCTTCTGCCCTGTGTCACTGAGAGCCCATGCAGCCCCAAATCCTAGGCAGCAGAGAAGGGGAGGAGGAGGAGGAGGTGGAGAAGGAAAAAACAGAAACTTCCAGATCCCACTAGCTCCCTACTGTTGGGTACAGCTCACGCCAGCACAAGAGGCAGCACTATTGCCATCTCTGAAGGCTGAAATCTATTGTTTGCCCTGCAAAGGCCAAGCCAGCAGATGCAGCACGTGGCGAGATGTCCAAGAGGCTGCAAGGAGACTGTGCTTCAGCACCTTCAGTGGAAACTAAAGGCAGCAATGGTGGCTTAGAGACAAGTGCAGCCACTGTGAGGCTGCCCATCCCTCTTACCCAGACACTGAGCAGGGAACACTTTATTCAGTGTTTGCTTTCATATTTGACATGGCCACTGAATGGTCAAAAATCAGTCTTGTATGAAGACAAAGTTTGGATAGGCCAACTTATGTAAGTTGCTCTCAGAAATACATGTATTATTGAATAAACCAAGGTCATGCCTCGCTGAGAAGCTCTGTAGCAACAAAGCGAGCCAGTCTTTGATGGAATAATTGGCAGAAAAACATGCAGAACTTAAAAAGCTTAACTCTCCCTCCATATTATTAATTACTCAATCAAGTTTCATTTGGAAGGTGTCCATGAAAATATAAAGAGGCATTTAACCTAACAAGAGAAACACCACAGCCCAAGTTAGGCAGTGTGGCAGAGGCCTGGGGTTGATGCTCAGGACTGGTGGGTGTGAAGACAAGCTGTGCTCTCCACCACAACAGCAACTTGCATCTCCTGTGGAAGGCGGCAGAACAGACACCCTGTGCCTGCTCAACGTAATGCAGTGCTTGAACCTGCAGGTAATACCTTCAGTGGGAGGACAGCCTTCCTAGTGGATACTAACCAGGCAAATCACAGAAAACAGCTGGAAACAGGTGACAACAGGGTGGAATTCATTTCAAGCATGAATTTTGATGTTTCTAGGAGCTGACCCAACATTTTATAAAAATGTTGTCAATAATACAGAAATGCTGAAGGCAGCGAAATCAGACATCAAATATTTTTGTTCAAGACCTGTAAATGAAAGCTGATCATAGCACTAACCAACAAGTGTTTGTTGTTGAAAAGTCTCCATATTCCTTGGTGCAGGGAGACCCACATGATCCTGGTACCTTACTGTGAATATTTTTCTGCATCTCTGCTGCAAAATCCACTCAAAATGGCAATGCCAGGTTACCCATGACTCCATTTCTGGAGAGACTCCCTCAGAGAGGCTCTACAAAATCTGAGGATGTAAAATTAGAAATCCTGGGAGCAATGTGTACTCTGTTGTGGAGTGTTCCACCTCCTATGCAGTTTTAATACTGGGGAGTATTAACACTAAGTACTGTAGCCATGTGACCGAAGACATAAAGAACTTCACAGTAAGACTAATAAGCAATCAGATGCCTCTTAATTTTGAAGCAGAACTTGATGGTCTGTAGTCCATCAAAGGAGGAACAAGCCCCTCAGAAGACAGGTGTGGTATTTTATGGAAGAAGCGTGTAGCTCACAAATGCTGGTAACTGCAGCATTTGAAGATACACAGCATGAACAGGCACTACAGACTCGATTTTACATGTAAGCTTAGCCTACCAATAAAGTGTTTAAAATAACATAAAGGTCACTCCATAGAAGAGGACAGCAAAAGAATAATGCATTATACTTTTTATATATATAAAAGACAGTGATTAAATGTAGAGAGGGGAGCTGTGCTTGCATTCTTCGGACTCAAGCTGCTGGACAGTCAGGGCACTGTTCAGTTGCCTACACGCTGGCATTGGGTCCCTCTTGGTTTAGTACATAAGGTACTTTTCCAGCTGATTTAAATCTGTTATGGGAGTAACAAAGCACATATACATGAAAGGAACCTGTTTGGCACAGACAGGATTTGCAGGATTGAGCTCTCTGTCATGTAGCCTTTCCCACATTTCCTTCTCAGCCTTCCTCCCAGCTCATGTCAGAAGAGGCTCAGATGTTCTTTGGAGCCTCGCCAGGGAGAGTAGAGGGTGATGTGAGGGAATCAGCTTTCCAGCCTACTACCTTTCTTCCTGGATGAGCAATTTGTGTCAAAGCGCTCCACCTCCTCTGAACACTGCTCACCCACGTGGGCACGTTCCCTGGCGGAACAGATCAGTCGTTTTCCTGATGAGCTTGCAAAGTGCATGGCTTCGTGATCCAGCTGGTCCAGCCATGGCTTAGCACTTATAAGCTTCTAGGAAAAGCATAGTGCCAGGTTGTTGTCTAAATGGTTAGGATCAGAACAGAGTCATGAGGTAGATCCCATAGGTCCCATAAAGGTTTGTATCAGTTTGGCCTGGCTCTCCTGCCAAGTCCAAGCTGTCTCCTCCCCCCTCCCGCTTGCCTATACAAGCAAAACCGTCTGCGAGAGGGACCTGTCGTCTTCAGCCACTGGAAGAGAGAAGAGAGCGAACTCTCTTATCTGCGCCTTTTTATACATTGTGTTACGGAAAGGAATGATATGGAATACTTCCTTAGATTCCTGACCCCGTTGCTAAGGAAGGCCAAAAATCCAAGAAACCAACCCACTACAAGGTTTTAGACAGCAACCAGAGAAGCCAGGTTTTGTATCAAACAAGGATGTAAGGAGGAAACTTGGTCAGAAGGTAAGGCGATGTTGAGAAGTCAAGGCAGTAGCCTAGACTGAAAACTAGAGGGGCTCAAGGAAACTGTAGAGGAAAGCCTTGTATCTATCTGCCTTCTAAGGGCCCACTGAGTAAAGGATAGATGTGTTTTCGGAATCCCTTTTATTCTGTTTTACAATGTAGTTTAGAGAGTTGTGTTGTCAGACTTAACTGGTTTTCTAGTCTAATAAAACAGCCTTGAACAGGATGTGAAGAAAAGTAGAGAACAGCAGCGCACGTTCAGCCCAGCTCAGCACACTCATCCAGACTCATCCCAGCAGAGACAGCAACCCTGCCAGCTTCAGGGTACCAATCCATACATCTCTGTTTGCTCTCAAAGCCTTTAGTTGCCACTGAGATAGTCAAACCCTCGGATCAGGAAATGAATGCTCATGTCTGACTCCCAGGTTGTTCAGCTGGTCTTTCTTGCCTCTGTTCAGCCAAACACATGAACTTTCAAACCAATTTTCAGACTAGAATTTGCCTGACCCATAGTTTCTGAAGCAGGAAGAGTCTTTGAAAAAGGTAGTAAAACTGAGTATTTCTGAACTATCAACTAAGCCTGGACTAAGTGTGCTATCTTCTAACCATGGAAGATCGATGACAAGATCTGTAAGAGGGGCTTGGCACAGCTGGCATAGAGTGGGAATGGTACAGGAGTACCAAGAAGTCTTTGTGGTGTTTGGACACTTTCACTGACCCACTTCTGTAACTATACATCTGATCTTTGCCTAGAGCTGCACACTTTACTAGTATTTGTATTCTTTGGGGGACCTGGAAGGGGGCAGAGAACATGGCCCAAGGGTTGCTGATGGCCTCTCCTGACCCTGGATGAATAGGTATCCAGAACTCTCCCAGGGTGAAAATACCTGCATACCTTGGTGCTTTTTCCTGCAGAAGGCAAAGTCTGTGGGACAAAAGGTCTACCAGGATCCTACGGGAAGGGAGCATGGGGCATGTGTGGTCATGAAGCTGTCAGTGCAAGGATAGGTAATCTCTCCTGAGAGCTGAAATGGGGCAGAGGCAGAAAGCTATTGATCATGGAGGAGCAGGAGGAAGTTTCCTTGCTGAGAAGATTCCTTCAAACTTTCCAGGGCAGGAGCCATCAGCTCCACCTCCAGCCTCTCTAACCTTTATAAATTTCCCCATCTGTGGCTGTTGCTTGCAGCACTTTTATTAAGTTTCCCTCCAACCTGTTTTTTCACAAAAGTTATACTAACAACCTCAATAAATTTGAAGTTATCAGTAAGCTTTAAGATTTTATGAGGTTATTGTTTTGGTAAAATATCAGGGAATGTGTGTTAAATGGATTCCAGAAACTTTCCAGAAACTGAGCTGGTTTAATTATGAGAAAATTAGGTTTAACCAACACTTACATAAATTTGCAGATTCCGGACAACTTTTATCTGATGGGCCTTTACAAATTAGCTACAATCAATCCATATGCCATTCTTTGTAACTACAGACTAAAATTGTCTAGGAATGTGAAATTAAGTGAAAAAGCAGCGCATTTGTGGATCATATAAAATATTAGCACTTTTCTCAACTGCAGTCTGCACGATTTTGTTAATTACCTGTCTTAGCTCTGTATCTGAAATCACAGTCACTTAAAAGTACAGTGACAGGTTCTTAGCATTGTTCTTAGCAGACACACCCCTAGTAACTAAGGAGCTGATGGTTACTGAGGTTTAAATAAAATCAAAGTGCTTTAATTCTATTCCTCTGAGTGCACAGCAGCTTTACATTTTTTGAAGAAAAACCCAATAAGTGAAATGGTGAAGGTTTGGGGACCATTCCATGATTTGACTTAAAAATAACAGTGTAATGCCTGAGGTTCTTCTTAGGGATTGGTCTTTTGCCATGACTTATCTGAGCAAATAATTATGCCAGTTATAGATAAGATTTTGAAGAAACCTCTAATATGTTCCAAATCTGAGGCTTGCCTGTAGTTACGTTGGGGGGGGGAAAGCAAAAATCCAGAAGTCTGAACAGCATTAGTTTTTAGTACTCATTACAAGCATTTGAAAAAGATGGGGGATTTAAGAAAAACTGCCGTCTCGCAATGATCATCTTGAGTCATGATTTTGAAATACCCACATAGGAGGCAAAAAAATGTAAAAAAGAAACCATAAACTACAGGAATGTACTTCTTGTTCCCAAGCACAAGAATGAAGAGGGAATTGGATGGAACCAACACTATTATTCAGAATTAGACTATTGTAAGCCCAAGTTAGTGCTCTGAAGGACCATTCATCACAATAAGCACTCCTTTCCTTTTCTCACCTGAGAATTGTCCCCTCTCTGAAGCACCGGATTTTGTGATGCTTGTTGTTGAAAATTCTTGACAACACAGACTTCCCCAGGACTGGAAGAATAACTCACCAGCCACCTCTGACTCATGTTAGGCTATTTTAGCTTTAGCAGACCAGAAAAACCAATCTATCAGACATCTATTATATCCAGCTATCTAAGAATTTTAAACAGTTTATAAGTGAGGCAATTAAGCATGTGTTTAGCTTCTGCACTTGTTCCTGCAGAGGTACTGAGAAGGCACAAGTCAAGACATGCTGAGAAAATAGAACTACCAGCATGGGAAAGTGTATGGGAAAATAAAACCATTAGCATAAAGAAAGAAACCCTTCTGCACAGTTCAGTGGCCACTGAACAGATGCCCATGCTCAGGAGGTCTGAAACTCAATTTAGGGAGCCGCTAGCTGTCTCACTGGTCAGGACAACAGCAGCAGGCTCTGCACTAGGGAGACTTCTGAAGGTTTCCCAAGCAGCACCACTGGGCACATGGAGGGGGACATAACAGTTCAGTGCAGAGGGTGCACACAAATCCTCCTGGTCTACTCAGGAACAATTCCCCCAGCAACCCAAAAAGCTCCACTTGTCCTACTATTTTCCAAAACATCAGAACTCAGCTTCTGCACTACACGTACCCTCCCTCCCGCCGAATTCTGCTTGGCTGTCTTGCATCAGGTGCTCTGTAGAGTTAATGCATAGATGTGATTTTAGCCCAGCACCCAAGTCTTTAGGCAGGAAACGAGGATCCTCCAAAATCAAAATATGACAGAAGGTTGTAGCCCTTGGTAGCCAGTCACCAACAGACTGACTCAACCTTCAGGCCAGGTCACAGTGAGGCATCAGGAAAAGAGTGAAAAATACTGGATCCAAAACAATAAGCAACGAGATATGAGGTATTTTTAATCTCTGCTTCTTCTCAGAAAGCAGCAGAAACCACACCAGGTACAGAAATATTTATATGCTAAACTAACACTCTCAGTGTGCAAGACATGAAGTCATTCCTGTCATGAACGAGAAAAACCTTGAATTCTTGCCAGGGAATCTGGACACCACAGCGGGACTTTAGGTGCCTGCAAATCTGGAACAACTGTTTGGAAATAATACATTGTGTTTGACTTTGAACTCTCAAATCTCAGCCTTGCAGACTGCCTGTTTCTTGTGAGATCCTTCTGAAGCCATAGGCAAATTATTTTCGTTTACCCCTTGCCAAAGGTGGGCTATTTTGTGTAGGAGATCCTGCCCTAGCAGACTGAAACCAGCCTTTGTAGCACAATGAAACAACATAGGCTGACTTCTCTGAATATTTCCATGTATTTTGGACAGTGGCTGTCTCAGGACTATACTATAACTTCCAGTGCAACAAAACACCTTGCATCTGGCAGGGTACTAGCGGACAGTCTGTTGACGGACCATGTGAGGTGGGAATAAGTCAGTGAAATCCACTTTAAACCTGATTACAAAATTAAAATCAAACCTACAAACTCCTTACCCTCCCCCACTTTCCAAAGAGAAAAAAAAAAAGAGGAAAAAAAAAATTGAAAAAAACCCCAAACAAGATATAATGAGATCTACCTGATGCATCATAATTTTTTCAAGTTGATACAAGGCATGGCTTCTGAACATCCTCTCCAGCTGTCTGGTTTGAGTGTCTACTTTGACATGCTCTGCTCCTTGAATGTGACTCCTCTCTCCCTCTGTGCTGCTAATTATACACCTTCTTGGACAGCACGTTGCATACAAAACATTACCAAAGTGGCTCCTGGCACACCATTTCTTTCCTCTCTTACCCTTCAGTTCAGTGATATCATTGTATTATGTCACTGTCTGTGTTACAAATGAACCAGTTGTCCAGACTATAGTACATTAAAGCAATGAGAAGGTTTTTTCCCTTCACTGGGCTTTAGCCTAATCTTGGCAAAAATGCAAGAACTGCAGCCAGTAATGCAAAAAAGTTAATTTATCTAGTGTTGGATATATAGAGAAAAGTGTACTGATAGGAGAAGCACACCTTCTGATATCTCCTCAGAACACCTCTGCAGCCTCCAGTGACTTGTGCCAAGGGAATTCTTATGTCTGAGAGGGTGTCTGAGCATTTAATAACCTTCAATATATTTTTTCACTATGAATTTTCTAATTTTGTTGTGCTATTTAAACACCTTATTTCTAAATAAATTTCTTAGTGGTAAAACCCTCTCCAGTTTGTTATGAATTCTCAGAAACCATGTCCCAAAAGAAACAATTATCATACAAATATCTTGTTAACTCTAGTCTCCAGTTTTCCCTCGGGAGTTAATAAAGATTAAGCCTGACACATTCATATGACAGACATGGAACATGAGGTGCAGAGTTCATAATAAATCCCCTCCACACTGTTCATGATAGAAACCTCAGGACAGCTACTGTATTTTGAAAAATTAAGATGAACATGTGAGGAACGAAATAGGCCTAAGGAAAATAGCTCTGAGGCAAAAAGGGAGTCCCTTCCACTCCTGTTTCTGACCCTATGGTTACTAGGTCATTATTCAAATTTGTTTCAGAAACAGTATAAATCTCCTAACGTCTTCAGTTTCAAAAGAAAAGTTCCATATCTTACAAAGTTGCAACTTAAAAAAAGGACAAAAAATGGCAGAAATAAATAGTACCATCATCTGCTTGAAGTGGATTATAGTGAAATACAAGAAAACTTAAGTGTCCATCAGTATTTGCCACTAATACATTCAAGACATGCCTTACAGACAAAGTAATTTACCTTATATGAAAAAAGGGGTTATCTAAGAAAAACTCTGTTCTATTTTTAGTCAGAATCATCCTTAAGTCCAATTGATACTAATAAGTCAGGAAATTTTAAATGTAGCTCTACATCTAACTGCATAACTCAATTATAACCACCACATTTTATATAAGTCTTCTTTTATAATATATACCCCTCTTCCTTTTTGAATCAAGTGCCTAAATAACATAAACAGATTAAGAGATCTGGCAGAAAAAAATAAAGCTATTAGGAGCCTGCCCTTGTTTCCTTAGCTTTCAGAGGAATACATTGAATTAAAATTTCTTATGTGTTGCAGATGAAAAGATCATCTGTACAGGCAGTTAGGAATAAGTTAGGCAAAGTTAACCTACAGAAATGATCAGTGAAGCCAACCCAGAATAAAATTGCCATGCAGTTGAAATGTAATTTGCATTAACATTAATGCTTGGGGGAAAAAAAGTAATTTTTTTAATTCAATTGCATGAGTGTGGTTGATGACTGCCTTGGCAACAGCAGCCTGCTCACACTCCTTGTGCCCGCCCTGTCCCCACAAGGGTGGTTACTCTGACCCAACCTACTGCACAGTATCTCTGCAGCCATCATAATAACCATTTACCCCCACAAAACCACCACAGAAACACAGAATCATAGAGTACCTTGGGTTGGAAGAGAATTCTAAAGATCATCTAATCCACTCCCCCACAATAAGCAGGGTCATCTTCAACTAGATCAGGCTGCTCAGAGCCCCACCCAATCTGATGCTGAATGTTTCTAGGAATGGGGCATTTACCAACTCTCTGAGCAACCTGTTCCAGTGTCTAACCACTCTTAGAGTGAAGAATTTCTTCCTAATATCCAATCTAAATGTACTCTCATTCAGTCTAAAGCCATTACCCCTTGTCCTATTGCAACAGGCCCTGCTAAAAAGTTCCCCTCCAGCTCTCTTGTAGGCTCCCTCCAAGTACTGGAAGGTGCTATAAGATATCCCCAGAGCCTTCTCTCCTACCAGCTGAGTAACCCCAGCTCTCTCAGCCTGTCTCCACAGAAGAGGTGCTCCAGCGCTCTGATCATCTTCATGGCCCTCCTTTGGGCCCCCTCCAACAGGCCTATATCTTCCCTGCGCTGAGGATCCCAGAGTGAGGTCTCAAGAGAGCAGAGTAGATTAGAACTCAACCACGTGGCTTGATACAGTCCAGGACACAGTTGGCTTTCTGGGCTGCAAAGTACTCCTTGCTTTCAAGGCTTACAAAATGGCACGTGGTCAGCACAAGCTACTCTTGACTGGTATTTAAGTAGCTTCAGGGTGACTATGAAGACAGATAAAAAGTCCCACTGGACATCTCCAATTCTGCCTTGAGGCATGCCTCAACTACTGATGGCCTGCTACTTAATAAACATCTTCAACAGAGCAATTTCTTGAGGCACTTGATCTAAACTGGCACTTGCTCTCAAAAAAAAAAAAACACCAACCTGTTTCTCCCCTCACCATGGCCAGGAAGAAGCTTTTTGTGTAGTGTTAACTTTCAGCTTCTCAGGCAGCAGGGCTGGTGGTACAAAGGAGAAGACAGGATTCACAGCAAAGAAGAGGAAGGCCTGGACTACCTCTGGTGTCAGCAGTCCCCCTCAGAACAGTTTAAGTTGCATGTGGAGCTGAAAGGATATCTATGGATACCAACAGACAGAGCAGCCTCCACTGGTCATTAACAACTGCTACAGACAGACCAGGAGGACCTTTGCAAACTACCCAGGCAGAGCAGCCCTCAGGAGATGCTGAATTCACCATGAAGGTTAGTTATCTGAAAGGTCTGTGGTGGCCATCAACCTAAATGTGGTTATCATCCACAACCTAATAAATGTATTTCTTAGGACAGGCTGTCACAGCTTTTGCATGTGCTTGCTTTTCCACAAGGCTACATAAACAGCTTATGGTATAGGAATAACTTACATGACCAAGAGGTGCTAAAGGTAGGAAATTCCACGTTTGTGTGATGGCTTCCTCCTCCTTGGAAGTGTAGCCCAAAATTGTTTCAGAAGTGACAAGATACATACCTACTAGCATGTAGGTTCAGACACCTCAATAAAGTTCTCTGTGTGATGAAGGAAATATGCACTGGTGAAGTCAGTGAGCCAGGTTTCTCTCAGCTGCTTCATGTCCTGTACACCGTGGTCTCTTTCCTGCTGCTGGACTGACAAGTGTTTTGCCTGGCCCAACCTTTAAACACAGGCGTGAAGGGTGACAGAACAAAGACTACAGTCAAAGACCCATCCATACCATTCCCAAGCTGTCGATTTCAGGATGGACAGGCATACAGCTAAGGACACTACACTGTATTGATCACTGCAAATAAAAATAAGAACTGCATAAATATAGGAAAAGTTCAAACTGCTGAGAGCAAGTGGCAATCAGCACCCTATGATTGATAGAAATGAGCATGTATAGGCAGGTTTTGCCAAGGGTATCCAGCTCCAAGAGGAGAAAGAAGAATATTTTTATATATCTATTGTGTCTTTTAGGTTCAGAAATCCAAGGCGACAATTCCAAATTTGCATATACAAGATGCCCAGCTTCCAGAAACAGCACAGGTCCCTGTTAGTGGAGGAAGCCATGCAGGGCTCTTGCTCAACCACTGTCCCTGTAGGCACACTGGTAGGTACAATGCTGGGATATGCCTTTGCTGGACCAGGTGTACCAAAGTCTTAAGCCAAGGCTGGTCCAGCCCTTGCAGCAAGTCATGTTGGCAAGGCAGCAGGCATATCCAGCAGCTCTCACATTCCCTGTGCTATCACCCTCTAAATGCAACATGCCCCCACAACCTCATCCTGCTTTATCAACTTACAGACTAAAACCTGCATTTCAGCTAGCTAGGACTATCTATCCGCACTTTTATTCGAATCCAGGATGTGAAAAGAACATCCTGCTTCCAGAGTCTCCAGTGGACATCAGGGTAAAAGCAGCAGAAGTATGAGGCCCGCACTTCAAGACCCCTGCCTTCCTCATGTGCCAGAGGACACCACCCCCTGCCCTCTGCACATGCAGACATCTCAGGCCCCTAGGGACACAAGGGAATGATGGCTGCACGCTTCAGGCTATCCCAAAGTGTCCTATCAGTGGTCCCTCTGCTCTTAAGCTAAGGATGCTCCAGCTCCAGCATCTTCACTGATCCCAAGCACTGACAAGCAGCCCTCTGTGTACTTCTAACTCCACAAAGGGTAATAGTTATTAATTTTAGAGCAGCTTCTGAATCAGGTGAAGCAGAACTGTGAGGTGCAGCAGTAAAGCAGAGTAATGACTGAATACCAAAAAGAGAGGGAGAAAATTGAATATGTTTATTGGCAATGGATATTTTAGTGTAATTTGTGTGATTTGAATGCTTGGAAAAGGGATACATAACATATAGGGAAAACCACACACTTCCTAGCCTATTCTTGACTATCAGTCAGAAGATGCTCTATTTGTGTTCTCTGCTCTCCAGCACCTTAACGCTAAAACCAATTTCCTCTTTCAAAGAAAAAAACATCCTTCCACTCTTTTCCTTCAAAATATGAACTGCTGCAGGCCAGGCCGCCTCATCAGCAGTAAAAGCAGTGTCTGTTTCTCACCACTGTGGCCTTGTTAATCTCAGACATACTAACACGTTCTTACATTCCTTGTTATATTCCTCAGTGTTTGTCACTGCTTAATTTTTAAACCAACTAAGATAAAACCAGACATTACAGACTTTTCAAATGAGAGATTATGCCAATAATTTGTTTTTCACATATTACAGCAAATGTCCTGTGTTTGCAGCACTACATACATAATATACGTTAGCTTTAAACAGGCCAAGCTACTCACAATTCAAGTGACTCCTACTGATATTTTTAAAATGGATAGTAAATGTATTGAATCAGTGTGTTTCGTGAATTCAGAGCACTGCCTGCCAGATCTACAAAGATGACAAAACAGTGCTAGATTGGGACTGTTGGGAAGGATTGAGACTTTTTTCTAATCCATCTGGGATTTAAAATAGCTCATGCAAATGTACAGTAGCACTTTTCAGCTAGTGATACATGAAAATTGATTATGTGTGAAAGTACATTGTTTCCAAAATCCTGCAAACATGTAAGTAATGAGATAAAATTCAAATTGACATAAATTTCAGCGTGTGAAAAAGACTGTTTTATTTAGCATAGGATTAAAAAAAAAAAACCAAATACATAATAATATTTAACAAGGTCTGAAGACATCTCATGCCTCCTAGGTCAAGACACACTAATTTTTAAATCAAAGAGCAATATTACACATCTCTCATCCTTGTGATACTTCATCGCTAAGATGGAAAAGATCTTAAATTGAACCTACCCTGTAATTCACTTCTTGGCAGGTAGAGACTTGTTTTCTTGCGGCAAAATGTATTTTTACAGTATCTTGCAGAACTGTAACTCTGTCCTAAGTCACTTGTTTCTATTTACCTCTTCACATCCTTACTGCAGATACAATCACATACCTAATAGGTAATTTCCACCACGTTCAAGTGATTTAACACAGGTTTCACCCCTTCCGAACCCACTGGGGTTTTGCTTGAAGTAGATGTACATGGCCTCACAAGAGGCCATTTTCCACAGCACTTCTCTTCAAACAATTCTTCCTCCACTTCCTGCTTCCCACTGCCACCGAGGTACTTTTCTCTCAGCAGCACAAGCCACCGTCCCTTTCCAGCACTCTGAGTTGCGGAGACGGACAACCAACTCTCCCCCATCTGCCTTTGGCGGGTGTATCCCCGCATCCTTCAGGCTACCTACACCCCCTGAGGGATCCCATCACCTCCTTCTCCCACTAGGTGCTACCCACTGAGCGTGTTTACATCCCCCACCCTTGTGACTTCTCTTTTGGCTTTTAACAACGCGGCTCAGCCGGACTCCGGCAGGGCCTCTCTTCCAGCATTCATGGTACACCCGAGCACAGTCTCCCGTAGCCCCCGGTGCCCGCCGGCAGCCAAGAATCGGCAGCCAGGATCCAGGCACTGCCCACAGTCTCGGCTCTCCCGCGCCCCACGGAGGCGCGCGCCTGGAGCGGGAGGGAGTGGGAAGGAAAGGGGAGGAGAGGGGCGGGATGAGCCCGGCGCTCCGCCTCCCGCCCGCGTGCCCGCGCGCGCGCCCCCCGCTCCGTGACCCATTTCGCCGAACAAAGGATTTTCGCTGGAATCTCTCTCGGCGCCGGGACCTAAAATGGCGCCGGCGCGGCCGCCCCCGCCCCTTCCGCGGGCGCCATAGAGACGGGGCGGGCGGAGCGGCCGCTTCTCGGCGCCGCTCTCCACGCGGGCGCGGCCCCGGCTCGCTGGTGCGGGCGGGAAGGCGCTGCCGCGTCATGGCGGGCGAGGGCGACTCTGAGCCGAGGAAGGTAATGGAGAGGGGGGGCGGAGAGGGGCGAGAAGGAGGAGGAGGAGGAGAATGAGGAAGAGCTACGCGGGCACCCGTGTTTCCGCGGGAGCCCCGCGCTGGGGACATGGGAGGTTGTGGCAGAGCAGCCGTGACCCTCACACCCGCTGTTTTGTCTCCAGAGGAAATAATTAGAGAACAATACACGGAAACCCACGGCAGAACTGAGGCTCTGTAGGGCCGAGTGGGTGGGGTGAGGGGTTGTGTGTGTTTGTTTTCCCCCGGACCCCCCCGTGGGAGTTTCTCTCTGTGGGCGAAACGCCGTCGTGACACTGGAACCTCCTTAACGCCGCTGATTACAGTGGTTAGAGACATAACAAATGATTTCCAGTTCGGCAACAGGTGAAATGCTATTTTAAAAGAGTGCATCATGCTGCACGGATGTAGCAGGGATGCCTCCTTGGCCAACAACAGCAGCATATCCAGTGACTTCTTCCATGTGAGAGTACTTGAAATTGCTGTTTAGGAGATTCGACCAACATAGACCACATCCTTTCTGTCTGGCGTGTACATAGGGATTATGTGGAAACAGCTGATAGTTTTCCATAGGGAACGTGGATAAAACTAAGGATGGGGATTTCCATACTTACATACAAATCCAGCTGTTGTCAGATGCTTGTCATCCCTATTACCAGTTTAGTGATGACTTGTCTCAGAGATGTCAGCCCTCCACGAACAGTTGATTGTAGTTCTCCATCTTTAAAATCCACTTTGACCAAGTAGAATACCTTTAAAAAAATAAACCAGTCGTCTTTGATGAATTTAGGTACAGTTGCGCACATGGCACTTAATGCTTTAAGGATTTAAACACAACAGAACGAAGAGGTATTCTTGCACCATCACTGACAAAAGAATGATAGCAGAAAGATGTTCAGATGTTACTGTGGTGCAGCCACCTTGACCCTGATTCATATCATCTTGAGGCTTCTTTTTTGTATGCAGTTTCTCACTCCTGCTTGTGGTGCCAGCCTGCATTTGCAAGGATGTTTGTCAGGTGGGAAATAGGAATTACATGCAGAAGCCAGAGTAGACGTCTCTGAAATGAAAATCATACTTTTCAGTTCGCAGTCGACTTTGTGAATGCCACATGTAATTGCCATTTGAGTGAAATAAAAGGTCAGTTTATAGATAGGAGGCAGCATATGTAGTAGTTTGATTTTTTTACCAGTAGGTTAATTAAGAAAATTACTCGTTATGTATAGAAGAATTTCTGTGCCCAGCCCCTGGCTGTACATAGGGTTAGGTTAAAGTTTACTGGTTTATAAACGTTTTCATTCACTGTTCAGTACAAAGTTCTCTATTATATGCTCATTCTCTAGTAATTTCACTTTTTTTTAAAGCACATTTGCCTTTTCATATACTAAAATAACATGGCATAACTAACTGTGTACTTGATTGTAACCTTATTTGTGTGTTGTGATGTAACAAAAATCCTGCATTCTTAAGGGTTTTCTCCCTTCCTTTTTTGGGGAATGTAAAGGGGGAAAATTAAGTAGTCATTTTATAATATTGAGTAGAAAGGTTGGATCAACGGGTTTGTAGAAAATTCTGTTGCGTAAGTTAGTAGTTCTTCCAAAACCATTCCCGATACAGTTGTGCTTGTTCACTTTTCCTCAGCTATAACTGTGCAAGCAGTAAATCCTGAACTGTATTTGGAAATACAGTCTATTTGACTACGAAAATAACAAGTCAGTTTTAGAATGGAGTTGGCATCATAGACTTCTACAAAAGTGATTTTTTTAAGTTTATGGTGTGTTTTTTTGTTGTGTCTTACAGTCCTTTAAACTCTTGGGATTTCTTGATGTTCAGAGTGTCCCATGTGCACGAGAATCTGTGCTCTATGGCTCCCTGGGGTCTTTAGTTGTGGGTCTTGGACATTTTTTAGCAACTAGTAAGTACTTATTCCTTCAGGTTATATATTTATTTGCAAGAGAAAAAATTCCTACTTGCTGTTAAGTGTTATTAATAATGGGAAGTGATCCAAGGCTTTTTTTCCTCTAACTTTGGAGGATTTTTGTTGGTTTTTTTTAGGTAGAGTTAGAAGATCTTGTGACTTTGCAGTTGGTGGCTTTATTTCTACAATGTTAGGATACTGGTATGTAAAATGCTTCTTCAATTTTAACAGACGTGTTGGCTGAACTGTACTACATGATCCCTATGTTTGTTTTCAGAAACAGTATTTCACACTGCTTTTGAAACTCCATTAAAAAACTTGCCTAACAAAGCATCCTCTTCCTTCTCCCCAAGATATTTCTCTTTTTTAAAGAGAAACAGTTCGATGTGAGTGAATTTTTATGTTCATATATTTTTTAAAAACTTGCTATTATTTCTTGAATCCTAAGAGCTCAAGCCACCCAGTTATTTCCATTTTTCTTAATTCTTTCTTTATTTCCTTTGCATACCCCATTCTTCTGTCCTAATTCCAAAGGCAGCATGCTGAATTTTGCTAGCATTTTTATATGTGACTGCAACGTTTCAGCTGGCTGAATAAGTCTGATTTGATACCGTGACTCATGTAAGGCAGGGAATCATGCTTTCTTTTCATCCCCCCCCTCTAGGTTTTACTGCAGGTACAATTTGGCTCAACAAAGGATCCGGCAAAGAATGCTTAAAGAAGGAATGAAAAACAGAATGTTATTTGAAGGCAGTTATCTTGATCCAGAAAAAAACCAAACTGGCAATGAAAGAAGCGATTCATAGGCTGCTGTGGAGGAGTTGTGGTCTAATACAGCTTTGGGAGAAGGTGATCAAAAGATGTCAGTCTGCCCTGTACACATGTGAGGTGTCTAAAGCTGACAAATCATGGTTTTCCTGGAAAATCTGAGCAAGAAATTCATAGTGAATCTTTTAAGTCTGTACAAACCTTGCTTTGTTTCATGTATGTATGTATGTGTGGGACTGTGCACATAGTTAGGAATGACTTCCTGTGAAACATCTGGGAACTGATGTGTTCTGTTACTGAGAGGATTAAGGGCAGTGATTTGGGACTGCTTTTAACTTCCATTGTAAACAGAGTGGTTCATTTTAGCAAAGTTGTAATTACATCTCATTTAAATACAGGAAAGTATTTTCATCAGCTGTTCAGTAAGTGTATCTTCAGTGCTACTGTTAACAGTGCTGTTCGTAAAACACAAGTATTTAAACAGTAGATGAAGGCTTTGCTTGTGCAAGATGGGTGAGATCAGCGGCCTTTGTAAGATTTCAGCTGCAGGATAACCAGATAGCTTACATACACTGTGAAGTTGAAGGATTTCCATGTTTGTTCTGTCTGTATGAAACTAAGAATAAAATCTGAATAAAATTCAGAAGCAATCTAAATTATGTAAATAAGTAATTTTTTTACTTGGTTAAAAGTCTTGCTATTTAAGACAATCCCTACAGTTGTGGAATAATAATTTACGTTATTTGTAAGTACCAATGGTCAGTAGTTTGTTCTTGTGGGTTTTTTTAAAGGTGTGTTCTGCTTAACTATTTCACGGTACATTTTATGTTAAAAGGAATATGACTATAATTTCAGGGAAACCATCTTATTTGGAAATACAGTTTAGGTCTAATTGAATATTGTTAAAAAGATGAGTGATGACATCATGTTCCTTGCTTGCTTCTGTCTGCAGGATTGACACGCTGTATTTATTTTTTCATAAAATGATTTATAGCCTATGATGCTGTAAGAATTTTTTGGTCTAAAGGCATTCAATGAGCAAAAATAGTCCTTTCCCCCCATTCTGCACTTAATCTGAGAGAGTTTGTGATCTGTTGCTGACTCAGGTTGGTGGGGGAAGGTTTGAGACTCCAGATGTAAAGAGCAGTATTGCTCTACTTATTTATTTGGAAAATATATGCGAGAGCACTAAGCAAACACGCTATTTACACTGAAAAAATTAAACTTTTACCCTCTGTGGATTGGCCTCATACAAGAAGAAAACAAACCTGCATAAACTAATTCTTTTTTTTCCCCCCTCTATTCCTCGTTTCTTCTGGAGGAAAAAATAAAGATACATTTTATTGAGGACATTAATTCCAGTATTTTATATAAAAAGTGTTCAGAAGACTTCAGTTAGTGCAATGAAACACTTCCTGTCCTCACTGCAAAATCCGAACTCAGAAGTGAATTGGTAGCTAATTCAGGAAAGTGTTTCCCCTGGGTCTGTGCTGGGCAGGGGGCCAAGGGGGAGGGAGGCTCCTTCCCTTTGGGATGGGAGGTGTTGCTTCATAAAGCCCTTAGAGCAGCAGTGGGAAACTGAGCGAGCCATGAAGCAGGTCTTAGCAAGCTCCTGTTTTAATACATGGTTGAGTTCTCTCCTATCTGACATGAGAAAAGAAAGTGCAACCTAAGCAGGGGGTCTTTTGGCTGTGAGGTCATAGTTCAGCTTAGAGGAGTTTAGGCAACAAAAGCACAGGGATGAAAATTTACTCTTTGACAAAGAGCAGTAGTAGAGAAAGAAGAGAATGGTGTTCTGTGCTGATGGGAAAGGAGGGAGCATGTGCATCATGGCATCCTTCAAAACACACAAGTACTGTGACTGATTAGGAGAAAAGAGAAGCATTATGATACTGTGTAAATCAAAAAATCTGGGGAAAACTGCAGCATTAAATCCTCTCTGGTGTTAATTGGTGTTGGTTTAAGTTAGTGCATTTAAGGATATTAGCTCAATAGCAGCTTAACTACAGTATTAGCAATTCTGGCCAGTAACTGTGAAAGGCTAGATGTATTTGCATTGTGTAGATAACCAATGTAATACTTCTGCTTCACTGTGCAGAATGTAAAATGAGCCTGCCAGATGTTGACAGAAAAATGGGGAAAGAGGCAATACGCAGAGGCAGCCTGGCCAACACGTTTGCGCTTCAGTATGTACTAAAACTTGAGGTGGAATTGAGCTAACTAAAAGTTGGGCCTTTGCTGAATAGGAAAGGGTGGAGATATAAGACAAGGAAGCTGTGAGCAGGACTCGTGTGAAAGGAGGGGCCTGCAACAGCAGAGGGAAGAATGCTTATGGCTAAACACGCAGGGGAAAATGTCTCACAATAATTCCTGAAAGTGCTGGCTAGGCTGCTTCCCTGCCAGCTGTGGAAAGTGAATTGAAGGTGACTGATGGGTTACCACATTGAAAAGGTGAGGGATAAAACAAAAACGTCTCAAAGCTATTAGCTGTCATAAATTAGGATACATGGATAAGAAAATAAAAATTACAGCAACTTTATAGAAGTAATTTTAACATTTGAAAACAATTACATAACTGTTTTTTAAAAATTAGTGAGCTGTATCGCTGCTCATCCCTTACTGCTAATTTCTGAAATCTGAGTTGTTGGTGGAAATACACACTAAGCCTCTGTATTTTATTTTCAGACTTGATCTCTAAGTGTTGCTGCTAATGACACGTGATAGTTTTTGCTTTCTGGATGTTCAAAATATTCCTTAAATTAAAACTTACCAGACAGTTACTAGAAAGGAAGAGAAATAGTGATTTTGAAGATGCTTGGTTTTCAGCCCTCTGAATGAGCCATGAGAAGGGAGAGAATGAAGTACAGCAACTTGAAACTGTAGAGCTGTTAAAATCCTGTTCATTTTACTGACAGTTCTGTCAGTTGGTCACTGCACAGTGACTGACAAGCACACTTAGTTTTTATCCCTGAAGTTAGTAAAATCCTTAAAGCAGCCTACAACACCAGCAAAATAAAGAAATGCGTTTATGGCCCCCATAGCTCCTCCACACCTTGTCTCTTCCCGTTCCTTGCAGTGGTGATACTCTTGGGAAAAGGTGTGTGCCAGCCTCCTCCGGCAGGAGCGCGCACGCGGGACGCTCGCGCAAGGGCACCGTGTGTCCTCCAGGTCCTTCAGGAAGGAAAGTCCCTGTTGAGGCAACAGGGTGAAACGTGGCAATCCAAGGCTAATTGCCAACCCCACTGCCAGAGATGCACGTGAGCAGATTGACTCTGCTCTTCAGTGCCTCTCACTGAAGCAAAGGTCTTGCCTCAGCCATCGACAGCTGCAACAGGCTCAAAACTCAGGAACTCTTTTGGAGGTGACAGCAGAGGCAATTACAGCTTGTTACGTTCCAAACTCATAATTTACGTCTTTACTGAGGTAGTGATTTTGGGGAGGCATTGGCCCTCACTGCATTTTGCAGGCTTCCAGGCTATTCTGTGTGTGTCACACAGACCCAAGTCCTTGGGTGCTGCAAAGGAAAGGTCATCTCCTGTCACTGAGTCTGGCTTTTGGTAGGTTTTTTTTTTTTTAAGGCCTGGAGGAAGCACGTTTGTTGTTTCTGGTGTAAGCAACCCAGGTAACAATGAAGTACTGTGTGAATGCAGTTGCAATGAGCTCCCAAGCAAAAGATTTTCTCCAACTTAGTAGACTAATTCCCATACTTCTCTAATTCCTGTCCAGGCATTTAGATCAAGAGCTAAGTGATTACTAGTGAAAGTTTTTGCTGTGTTCCATTTAAAGTTTGAAACAAATACGTTGTTCTTGCCTTGAAAAAGTGATCAAACCAAAAGTTTTACAGTATATTCAGATATCAGGAAGATGATCCTTTGATGGTTTTTTTTCCTAATTGAAGTACCAAGAATTTATTAAGTATCAGAAATGGAGCTGAGTTTTAATTAAGGTGACTCAAGGCCTTGGAATATATATCCTTCTTACACTTAAAATGAAAATATTACACTATAAGCAAGTACGGCTGCTAAACCTTCAAATGGAGGCGGGGCAGCGGGCTAATGAGGGTTAGAACTTTGGATGAGACAATTTGAGGGATACTCAGACCTTTGTTTGTGGCTAACAGCACCCTGCCTAAGACTGTTCGTAGGCTCCCACTTTTTCACACACTCTTTGTTTCTTCTCTGCTTAGGTTCATAGTTTGCCTGAGAGCCATCCAGCAGTGGGTCTGCCTGTTCCTGCAGGAATAGGTCACGGCATCCTTATGTCTGCTTGTTTTAAAGATTAAGAGCAGTTTGTTCTGAGGCTATTTTAATCCTTCCAGCTTCTGTCATCTATCATGAGCAAGGCTGCGTCAGAATCTTCAGCTTTCCTGAACATACCAGGAGCCCACTGGCAGTACCTAAAATGTACTGTGGGAGCAAACAATTACCACTGCAGGGATCCTTTTCTTTAGGCTGGCCACATCTCTAAAAATATCCAGCCTGTATATTGTGCTGATCTGTTTAACAGAACCAAAGGTTCCCCCTCTTCCTGCTCTGGAGAGAAGGAAACACATGCTTTGCTTGTTGTTTAAACTTGTTTATTTTGTCAAATGCTCTAAAAGAGAGCAGGAGGTTCGCTCTTGGCCAATGTGAGTTTTCTCCCTGGAAAACAGATCCCCATCTCCTGCTGATGGCAAATGGCTTGTGATTAACTCTGGTGGTCACGATGTGCATTTATCCATGACACACCTTGGCCTTCAGTCCTGCATATACATATGTGACAGATCTTTGGAGTTCACTTACAAGCTTTACGACTCTGGCTTGTATTCTGGCTTTCTGACATCCAGGTCAAGGGTTCTTACCACCTTTACCTTTGCCAGGTGGCAAAAAACAGTGAGAAAAATCTTCTTCCACCACCTTATCACTGTGACACTGCACAGATGCTGTGGAAACAGGATGAGAGATCCACTCAGCCCATCTGCCTGTTGCTCCTTGATCTGAACAAATTCACAGTCCGGGTGCCCACAATCCCCGCCAACAGAGCATTTAGGGTATGTTACTCATGTGATTAAAGGGAAGCTAACATCCCCTTCCCTGTCAGAAAACATTCAGGCTCTGGCTGAGATAGTAGGAATATTGCTGGAGATGAAAAAATAACAGGTTTATTACTGGGCAGATACATTACCACAAATGGCTGTTGCAGGAATCCTTCACAGAGCAAGTACAGAGGAAAAAAGCCAGCCAACAGCCTGTTCCTCGAAATAGAGGGGATAGTACCCTGTTCAGGTCCCCCAAAGAAATCCAGAACTACCAGTGATTGTTACATGCTGGGCTTATAGTGCTTTCATCCAAGATATAAAGCTCTTGAGGGTTGCCCTGAGGCAGCACTGAGGAGGCCATGACAGAACTTGTTTGACTCGGTTTCTTAGCTCTGATAGTAGTATCCCAGTGCCATCTTCTTCAGTAACTGCCTACTAAGACTCCCAAATGGATGAAAAAAGCAAAAGCTCAGCCTTTTCTTCCTACACCTCACAAAGTCCCCTTGAACCACTAGAGGGGGTAGAAGGCTTCCTACCCCCACTAACAAGCACAGTGGTACTCCCCTTCCAAAAAGCCAGTCACCATTTATTTCTACTCACCATTTTCTGTATCACCATTCATCCTTCTGCTAGGGACACCATGTCTCAGTCTGTACATCTCTTGTCACCCACACCTGCACTCTCAAGATCTTCTAAGAGATGTATATGAAGAGCATCTAAATGGGTCACAGAGTGGCCACCTACCAGATGGTCAGGAAGCCGCTCCCTCAGAGCAGTGTTCTGTTCCAGCAGAACGAAGGATGATATGACAGTGAACTGGACAAACTTTGGAGGAGTTCAGTTACTGATACATCAGCAACGCTGTCCATCTACTGGTGGCCTCCAGAGGGATTCACACCAATTGGAACACTGAAGACACAGCCACCATTCAAGGAGGAGCCCATCCACTCTCTGCCTTCCCCCATCAGCCCTTCAGTTGCTTTCAGCAGTGTAATTTTCATTGGTTTGTTCTGGAACTAGAGGATACTTGTTCTTGCTAGATAATACACCTTTCGAGGCAGTAAGCATCTATAAAGGCAAGATCACTCCTGAAAACTTCTCTTCATTGTCTGTACTAGGATCTGCTGAAAGAAACGGTTGGAGCATCTCGTTCCCCTTCCACGGGTGTTTCCGTGAAGGAAAAAATAAAAAAAGGACTGGCTGGCTAGCTGCCAGGCTGTGGAGGCACATAAATATCCCATGGCTGTGCCAACGCGGCTGCTGAAGCAGCAGCAGCGGCCCCCTCCCATGAATGTCCAGGAGCCACTGGGGAGATGTTGATCTTCAGGAAGTGTCTCCCGGCCTCCACCACTGCCAAATAGACTGTGGAGTTTTCTCAGTGCTGAGCAGGGCTGGGCTCAGCATGCAGCCCTTCCGACTGGAACACTGGATCACAATGATTCCTTCCACCTCCTCCTTTCCTTTGGAGGAAGCAGCTCCTATCGCAGCCACATACGGGAACCAGCCAGTCATCTTGAGCGTCGGCAGCCGGTGTGGCACTTGGTGGCCCCTGCTCCACACAGGAGATACCTTTTGGAAAAAAAAGGGGCAGGCACGTTCATGCAAAAGGTATGATTGAAGGAATGTCCTAGGCCTGGAATCCAAATGTGTTTTTTGATATTTAAGTGTTGTGTTCACTGATGCATAAGTACTGAAATTGTTCTTATTGCACTATTTTGGCTGCTTTCTCCGAGGTCTCCCAAAGTAAACGGGGAGAATACATGAGACATTTAATTTGCACAAGTAATTTAAAACTAATGTTTCTTTTTGAGGTGCTTGACTTACTGTTTATCTATTTAGTAAGTTAGATTTTAAATTTTGCTGTTATTATTATTGTTATAGTTATTTTTACATAGTAGCTGCTTGCATAATAGAGTGTCCACTAGATGCTGCGAAGCAGCAAGCTGAATAGCCACCCTGCTGAAAAGGATAGGACTTACAGTGGATGCCAAGTTGAACGTGGGCCAGGGGAGTGTTCTCTCTGCAAATAAGTCAAGCTGCAGTCTGGGCTCCATCAGGAAGTACGTGGCCAACAAATCAAGGGACGTGCTTATCTGCCGGCATGTGACACTGAGAAGGCAGTGTATCCAATATTGCTGTCCAGCTTTGGGCCTCTCACCTAACAAGGATGCTGAAAAACTATAGAGGCTCCAATGATGGGCTCCTGAGGTATGTCCAGGGAGCTCAACTGCCTACCTGCTGGAAAAACAGTGGAAGGAGTTGGACATAGTCTGAGGAGGAGGCGGCTGTGAGGTGACCTAGTAACAGCCTAATATTATCTGCAGGACGGTTACAAAGATGGAGCCAAATGCCTCCTGATAGCTGCAGGTGACGTGGCAGGGGCAGCGGCCACAAACTCCAGCTTGGGAGCTCGAGGCCAGGCAGCAGGACAAACTGCTGTACTCCAAGGGCAGTGCACTGGGCTGCCCAGAGAGGTCATGCAGTTTCCACCCTTGCAGGTTTTCAAGCTTCATCTAGACAAAGCCACAGCTGACCTGAGCACTAGTGCCAGTCTTGCTGCAAGCAGGAGGATGGACTGCATGTCCAGAAACAAAATTTCTACAATGCTACAACCTACAGAGAGACAGAAAAAACCCCCAAGGCAGAAAGAACCCAGTTTGGTATAGAGGGCAACCTTGATTGAGACAGTAACATCCTGTTTTGCTTGTTCCCTTCGATGCAATGCTCCCAGGCTGGGCTGGAGGCCCCCAGATGCTCCAACAGCAGCAGGGAGGATGCAGTGGAGAAGACATAGTATGCACAATGTGGGGGTGCCAGGCTTTGGGGTACATAGCTCTGCTGCTTGCAACCTGCACATGATGCTGCAGGTGGACTTGCCTCTGGTAGCTCAACTTTTCTGAACGTTGTTTCTCAGCATGATGTGAGCAAACCCCAAGTGTTATTTGTTTCAGAAAAAATTATTGCAGTAAATCCCTCCTTCTAGGCTCACTCATTTCTTCTCCCCCATCTCTTACTACTTTCTTACCACAAAGACAGAAGTTCTTTTATAATACAAGGTTTATCTTACCTGCTTGCTCAACAGCCCCAAAGAGCTGAAAGTTCAGCAGAGCCCAAATATAGCTCTAGCTGTGTCTGAGTAGGTTACATGGAAACTACGAAGAGAGAATCAGACCTTTCATGCATCTCCCACCTTGTAAACAATCAGTGGTACTTTAGGCATGCATTTACATCCAGGGAGATCTTCAGTAGTATTCTGAGCCTTTTTATTTTGCAGCTGTCTTGGGCATCAGCACCATTTCAGAACTTGTGGTCTGTTAAGTGCCAGCACAGACCTCCCTAATCTAAGGCAAACAAGTGTTTGTTAAAACCTGGGGGAAAACCTCCAGAGCACAGAGTGGCAGAGGAGTTAACATAGGCTAATGTGACATAAATGAAGGCCACACTCAGACCAGAGAACACATACTTGCATTTATATGCCACAGCAGTCACCAGAGGTGTCCTACTAAGCAGCCATCTGATCCTAGCAAAGGGGGAATTAACACTGAGAAAAACAAGTACCCTTTCAGTCCTTGCATGCTAACCAGGCAGAAGATCCCCGCATCATTAGTGTAAGTTGGATCTGCCCTGGACTACCAAGTTGTAAAAGTTTTTTGAGCATGAAAAAGTTTGAGGGAAAAATTGGTTGAGTTGTCTTACCCATAGTTTTGACTTCAGTGACTTCTAGGACCAAAATTACTCTGCAGATCAAAGATTGTCAACCAAACCAGAAGGGGGAATAAAAAACTTGGTCTAAAGTAACACCTGTATATCAAGTCACCCGCACAAGTAATTGTATTTCTAGGTTTTTTACACTTGCCTTTGTTTTTCTGTTTTTGATGTTGACAGTGTATTAAGTATTTAGCATCTTTTTGAAGCCACAGTTGAGTTTTTTTAAGCTACAACATAGCAACCGATTCATCGCTGAATCTTCCTGCCGCTCCCAGCACTGGCAGAAAGACAAACTAAGGCAAGAGTTGCATCCAGATTAATTGCTGGCCTAGTCCTGATTTCAGCCAGTTCCCTGCAAGGGCTGGCTCTGGAGGGGCCTGCTGCACTGGGGGAGATGGCTCGTGCCTTGCAAAGGAGAAAAGCTGCACAAAACTAACCACTTATCTGCCATTGTTAAGCGTAGGTGTCCTTCTCCCCTCCATCTGCACGGGGCAGGGGGCTTTGCCTAGGATGAGAACTGTGCATGACTGAGAGAGGTGCTACTTTAAGTTCACCACAGCCAGTTTGTTAACACCTGACTTACAAAGCTGCTCCTGAGTTTCTGCTTTCCCCTCAGCAGCTTTTTCTGACATCCTGGAGCTTTCCTTGTCCTCCACAGCACTTTGGGCTGAATCATCTCGAGCAGTACTTGCTCCTCCCTTGGTAGTTCACAAATACAGTATATGCACACTTCTTCGCTTGGGAGAGCCCAGCCCCTGGCAGTTAAACATCTGCAGGAGTCTCAAAGTACTTCACCTCTCTCTCTAACTCAGTTTGATTTCTTGTGGTTTAGTCTGAGGTTGCCTTTTTAGAAAGCACTGGCCTAGCTTTTCAAAAGGTCATGAACAAGGAAACTTCCTAATCTTAAAAGATGACTTCATCACCTATTCCTAATTAAAAACGTCACTCTAGTGTTGCGAGAAATTAAGAAAAATACCCGAACTAGTGGCTTACACCATGAATATTTTTTTAAATGCAAGTGGCTTGGACTGTACATGGCATTGCCAGAACACTGGTTCATTCTGCTATCTGAAAAATTGGGCACAATGTCTAAAAATGTCTTCACTGATTAAGAGTTATCCTGCAGTAGGCACAGAAAGGAACTTGTGTACAGGCACCACTTACACTGAGCTCCTACACACGTGGCAGCACTGCCAAGTACTCCCTGTGCAGCACAGGAAGCAGTGCAGCACTGGAAGGGCCAGCTCACGACAGCAGAGCCGGGGTTTGGGGGTAGAGATCGCGTATGGCACCCCAGAACCAAAGCCTGGCCTGGCTGTCCCACAGCTAAGAGTGCATTTATAAAGTCCTTTGACCCAGGACAGAGCTCCTTGCCAAGACTGTTGCATGTCAGGGAAGCACCTCCCTGTACACAGTGCGTATCCTAGCGACTGTTACTAGTAAAGGCAGAAATACAACTGGAGTTTATGTTTTGTTGTTAAATGGGCGCTTCCTCCCAGGATACCCAGCACAGACCTGCCTTCAGTCTGCAGCCAGACGTGTGTGGCCCCCTCACGCGATGCAGGGCAGCTACAACCTGTTCTAGGATGAGATGTCGGCAGATTCAGCAGACAGGGCTGCAGCGAGAGAACCACCAGCAGCAGTGCTCCTGCTGCCAGGAGCTGCACAGGCATCATAAGCCATGCTTCTACTGCCAGGCCCAAGGTTCTCCAGGTTTGTACTCCATTAGGAAAAAAAACCATCTCGGTTAGAAAAAAGCAAACCCAGTTTGCCCTCCAATATGAAAAACACCCAAAAACACAAACCCAAAACCCAGCTGTATGTCAGTGTCTGCGCAGCTGCTGCCAGCAGCACAGCTGCTGTAATCCAGGTACTTTTCTGCATGTAAACAAGCCCTTGTAAGCTGCAAGAAATCACTCGATATGACAGATGGCTCATCCCTCTTGTTTTGGCAACATTTGGCTGTGCCTTCCTCACCTTTCTGTAGCCATCAGCCAAGTTTGATATTGTCCTTTTTAAATGCAAACCACAATTTTTTTAATATTTCTGATTTTCTAGGTAATGGCTTTTCTGTAAAAGCAATTTTCACATGGCAAAACAAATCCCTTTGCTATGAATAATCACAGCTATACTGATGAAGTCTCTCTGGGCAGACCCAGGCTGAACGCACAGCCTCACGCAAGTGCTGGTCTCCACTCTACTGTGACAAATCATGAGCAGGACGTGCTTGGGACGTTTCTGTGTGCCCTCTCTGAACTACACATGCCCCAGTGGTGCATGTCCGAAAGCTTTTTTGAATTCTGTTCCTCAGAAGACGAGCAGTACAGCCAGTGCTGAAGTTACCAAAACAGCTTCTGTCATACAGGAGCATTTTTAACAGAAACAAGGAAGTCCTCTTTTGAGACACTTCATGTGTGGCAAAGACTTGAACACAAAACATCCCAGACTTTTGAATTGAAATACAAGCTTTACAACCACATAGTAAGTGTAGGCTCTTATATTTAAGACTATATCATTTTATAGAGTACCAAAATAAGCAAAGGATCAGCACTCCATACAAAGTGTTAGTTCTCATGAAGAGGGTAGAAGGGAGATGGACTTTAATTACACTAAACTTTTTTTTTTTCAAGTCTAAAGAAAATTCCATTTCAGCAGAACAGATTTGGGTTTCAATTCCCCAAATTTCTAGTTCATTAAATAGCGTTTCTTTAAAGACAATTTACATTTTTTTCATTCAAAGTAAAGGGATGATTTAAAGCAATATTAACAAGGAGGTGGTGCTGTTAATGTTTAATGTCAATATGCATCTGCTATAAAGGCTAGAAGAGCAACACAACTTTATCTTTACTTCTGAAGACTACTAGAAATTGACTAACATTTGAGAGAAGTTTGCAGCACACTACATGGACTCCAGCTCTAGGCTGCTGCCAGGGAGCCTCTGCTAGTCTGTACGCTGCCACGAGGACTCGGCCAGCACAGCCCAGCGCCCCAGTGCCGGCAGGGACACGTGTTCTCACACATGTATGCTGAGTCCCACTGACAACGGTGACATCTCTCCCCTGTCTCATGGCATTAAAACACAAGTCAGCAGCTAACATTGCCACTACAATTTTACAGAAGCGTAAAGCTGAACATAATAGCAATTAAAACAAACTGAAGCTCTCTGTTAAATTTCATGACAAGCCTCTTTCCCATCCTACTCCCTGTCCAGTCCCTTCCCTAATGTCTATTTTACAATAAAGAGGTTAAGTGGATTTACATGATGCAAGCCAACTCAAAGACTTTTGCCCTATACATATAACCATGTTAAACTGTGAAATTATACATGTGATAGATCTCTAACAGAGCGACTACCAGTTTAGATTTTAAAGAAACACAAGTATTTGAGCATGTACACAGCAATGAGTTTTAAAACTGTCCAACATCGTCACTTTCATACATTCTCTTCCTCTTTATAGCCTTAAAGGGATTTTAGACCTTGATGGTGACAATCCCAAACAAGAGTAAAATGAATTTATTTTATTGCAAACAAACGTCTAGAGTTAAACTTCTCCACCCACCTTCTTTAAAGAGAAAAGGAATCAGCAGGCTAAGGAGATACACCCATTTGAAAATTGACATGATTAAAAATTAAGATATAAAATGGGTGACTCACAGTTTCATTAGCTTACAAAATGGTGGAGTAACTACTACAAGCACACTAGGTATACAGTATTTTGTGGGGAAAGTTATACAGACACACAGCTAACTTCATATAGATCCCATTAGACAACTGGATTTACAACAAGTTTTGTTTAATAAGAAATGGGCAAAGCCAGCTTCTTTTCAGAATCAAAATGCAGAACAAATGGAAAAGAAATTATGGTGTTGTACCTTCACAAGTTTGAGCCTCCACAAATAAAGCAACCGAGTTTTACAACTTTAAGAGCTTCTACATACACTCCACCTTCACTATTTAGCCCCAGGTTTCTGCTTTGCCCCCAACATCCTAAAGAGTTCCAAGTGTTACAAAAAAGTCCTAGTTATTGCCAGAAACTTTTACCTCCCCCTCCTCCCCTCCCAACCCAAAAGCTTCATAGAGAAGATGGAGTGTAATATGGAGCTTTACATAATCTCATGGTATTTGAGGGCTACCGAGAAGCCTCCGTACGAATCTGGTTGCTAACACTGCTATCGTATTGTGACATGACTCACGACTGTTTCTTAGAAATTGGGGGATGGGGAAAAAGGAGAAAATTCTTTAATAAAAAGACACCAGGTACAAAGCAACGTTTTACTTTTGTTGTGGTAAAAAAAAAGTCACATTTTACAGATAAAATGCAGAACCCTGAAATACTGACACATTCTCTTATCGTGCACAATGCTGAGGTTCTCTTACGAATCACTTTAAAACTGCAATTAAAAATGTACAAAAAAAGAAAAGAAAAAAATCAACCCACAAAGCTTCTAAAAAAGGAACCCGCAGGCACTTCCTCTTGTGGAATGTTTAAAAAGTTAGCCTACTAAAGAAAACAGTCGACTTCTTGTGAAGGTTTTGGAGAAATATGTATCAGTTCATTTATTTGGGTATTCAATAATATCCTTGGTGATAATGCTGACTCCATGGCTTCTGACCCCAGAATTGCTGCAATAAAGAATAAATAGTTAGTTTTAATCTGCAATTGCAAAATTGTTACATTTCTTACAGAAAAAGAAGTACTTAACAAACATCTAGTTCCTCTGGAACTTGAGAAGAATAAAATCCTCTCCAATAGCAGTAAGTTTCTGAACAACTGAAGGCAGTTATGAGCTCACCTCACAGCAGTAATGTGATGCCAAACACTACATACCATTAAGGCTGTTAAGCCACAGCTGATATTTGATATATCAAGACCATCAAGCCAGATTAAGTTTTGCACAGGAAACTATTTATAGTGATATTACCTAGCATTAGAAAATTTTAATATCCAGTTTTGATTACACATCTAATTATTTCAGTCAGCATTTTGAAATATTCAAGTTAAAAAATCAGTAAAAAGATAAAGTTGTGACTACTTACACCCTGCTGCCACTGGTTGTAGCCCTGAGATTGGTTTTTGTAGCCACGATTATTTCCCCTTCCTCTGAAGTTCTGCAAGAGGACAACAGCTCTTAACAACTTCATCTATATGTGTTTTTCAGAAGTGTACTAATACCAATCTTTATTACCACCAAAACACCACACACCACATCGAAGCTTTCAAATTCAAGCTGTCAGTCTCGGGTTAAAACAAAACAAAAAAACCTACACAAAACAAAACCCTCCCTGAAAACCACTAGAATATCAAAAGCCTCCTCTCTCTAAGCAACTCCTTTTTAACAAGGGGTGAGAACATCAGAATTAATAAGCCAGCTCAAACTGTCGTTGCCAGTGGTCTGGAAAGCTGGCTAATCCAGTTTTGCCTCACCCTATTTTCAGCTGCTAAACTGCACCAGGACAACTAAAAATACAAGAGCTTGTCTATTTTCAGTTAGGAAAGGCTGTAGTTGCTACAAGGGTATGTTATCTGATCAGACAAAAGGATATGGGTCACACAACTGAAAATAGAAGAGCTAACCCACAGAACTTCAAATAGAAGTTATGGTACAACAAAGGGACATTGATACTAGTAGATAAAATATTTCATTTCTCCTGTTTGTCAGTATTATGCAAACTTGAGCCATGTTTACTGGCTTGGGCTCCATCTGCTGGCTTTTCAGTAATCCAGTTTTTTTTCATGAATTCCACTGATACTCCACCAGGTAAGACCTAGGCTAGCACCTTTACCAGTTGCGTTTGATACCAGACACCAAGACAAAGACTGTGTAGAGTCATTTCCATAAAGTTCCCTAAATATTTGATAAAGATACACCTTGACCCTAAAGCCGAACAACAGTTACTACTATTGTCAGGAGAGGGGGGGGACACGTGACAAACAAAAAATCCCAAACACAAGCCTTCACATACATGCCCTAGAAATCTTTGTTTTTAACAAGACAGAGGTACAGCCTTAACATGGAACCCCCACATCCACATCAGCACTTCTTACACAGCATTCAGAGCCCTGTGCACATGCACTAAACCAGAAAAGCCTTGCAGTGTGGCAGTGGTGTAGCACCACAACCTAGTGTGCAGCTGGTTCACAGCCACCAAACCTTTCAACCAACCTCATCCAAAGTACTGTAGTTCACCCAGTCAATCCCCCCTCCCCACCCAAGCATCACCTGGTTGTAGTTCCCCCTGTTGGGCATTCCACCTCTGTTATAGTTTCCTCTGTTTGAGTAGCCACCTCTGCTTGGAAAGACAGGGCCGCGAGGATATGGGTAGCCAATCGCACCGCTGCTGCCACCGCCACCACCGCCACCTCCACCACCTCGCTGAGGCATGTTGCCTCCCCTTCTGTTGTATCCACCACGATTGCCAGGGACTGCAGGGAGAGAGTTACTTCAGGTCTTACATATTTCCTACTTGAAAATCAACAGTGCAATCCAGGATTTTGACAATTTTCTCATTCAAGCTGGACAATTAACTCTGCATTAAAACGTTAAAACTTGCTGAAATTGAAAGCAAGATTCCCACTAAATAATAACTGCAATGCAAGTACTACACCCTTTTTTCCCTCAGTAGCAGCATCCTCCAGAATTCACAGCCTTATTTTTAGGCTCACCTCCTCCTCTGAAGTTGCCCCGCATGTTGAATCCTCCACGTCCTCTCTGACCCCTATTAAATTGATTTTTATTGCTCTTCTTGTTCTTCTTTGAGCCAGTGTTCTGTTTCTTTTCTGGCGGAAGAGCTTTCTTACTTTCTTCTTTATACTGTTCCAAAAGCTTCTGAGCTTCTTCTTTTTGCAACTCTACATAGATTATTTCATCAAAACATTCTGCTACCTCTGGCAGTGTGAAGTTCCCTATAATTGCAAAAACACTGAGTATTCAGCATCTACATTCAGCTACAATCAAAGCTGCAATTTAATCACCTTTCTCCCATTCTTCCTCCCACCCCCTGCATTCCCTCAAGCATAGGGACAAAATTACATAATTTGAGCATTTAGGAAATGTAACAGTGACAAAAGAAATAAACAGGTCTTCATGGAGTTACCAGTACTGTTCCAAACCTCAAAAACATTCTGCCTGTATCTTTTTTTTCTTTTATAAGCCTCCACTCAGAATACCAGTTTCTGCCAAATATATCACTCATATAGGGCACTTTATGCCAAGACAGCTTTGTGCATCTGCATGAAGCGTATCAGCATAACTGAGTAGTGTTAAGGACTGCAGCAGAGGGAACACAATATAGTGTTATCCTACCAAGTTACAATAGTCTTCCAGTTTTGTTTAAGTACAACTGTTTAAGATAAAGTGATTTTTTTTTAGACTTCACGTTTACTTAATCCTTTAAACAGATAGTCAGCATCCTAAAACACAGTATAGGATTATGTTCCATGCCTTTCATTTTGAGAACTGCATGCTCTGGAAGATCTTTTCCCTCCACCTCTGCCTTCTTTTGTGTTCTTTGCTTGTAGTCTTCATCTTTTGGGCAAACAACAACTGCTTTGCGCTGGAAGCCTGCAAACAGGCACATTTTTCTCCTCTGCGCAGCTGCAGACACATTTGTCTGAAAAAAATGCAGTAACTTACTACACGTAGCTGTCATTGTAAGAGTTAAGGAAGTCAACTTATGGTGTATAGACTTCACCTCTACAAGAGTTTGCAATGAAGTTTACAAATAACTGGACATAAAGATGCTGCACAATGCAAAGTTACGAACTCATATCCACGTGTTAAAACGCTATTCCTCCCACATCCCATAAATCCAGAGAAGTTCAGACAAGCATTTGTAGTAATATCTCAACTTTGTGTCCCCTGAGTAGTAAGTAAGTGAAAGTGCTATTACAATGTAACTTTAATCCCAGTTAATTACTACATTACAGCCTATAACAGATTTCCTTAACCGTTTTTCACTGAAGTTTCTACCTGATCCAAAATGAAATTCCGCTTCTTACGAGCTGCAATCTCAATGAACTTCCCAAGACACTGTGGAGCTCTCTGCAACAGTGTGTTAAGTTTCCCAGTGTCTGCCATCTGACGCTTAAAACCTGCAACCTACGGAGAGATTTTCCAGAGTTAAAGTAGTCGTGATACACGTGGTTGACATTTTCTTTGCTAAATGTTCTCCACCTCAATTCATGGATTGTTCAATTGAAGGCTATAGCTGCAAACTCGTAACTGAAATTCTCAAGCCTCCATAAGGCACAGAGCTTTACAGACGAAGACTCTAGGTGAATCAATACAGTTCAGTTCAAGGTATACTCATCACAATACTAATTTCAGCTAAACATTCTATTTTGAGAACAGTAACACAGAGAAATAGAAACACGTTAAAGAGTCAACAACAGCTGACTATTTTTTTATATACTACCACAAAAAGCTTTAGAATTCTGCTGTGCCACATACAAATGAGCAGCTCAGCAAGGTAAAAAGACTTTTAACAGTCACTAGCTAACACGTAGCCAGTTTCTTTGATACAAAAGAATCCCAGAGCAGCCAGACACCTTGGATTTACACCAAGTTTCTAATATATTAAGAAATCAAATGTCGTATTTTCACTTACCATCATTTTGTCCATAATAGTATTTGTCCCAAGAATGTTGTATTTCCCGGGATTTGCTGCTGCATGTTTGGTAACCCATGTAGTCTTGCCAGCCCCAGGCAAACCAATCATCATCACCACCTATGACGACAAGTTCTGTACTTGAGATACTAGTTCAAAGATTTTCTTTAGTATGTAACTTAGCCCAGAAAGCCTAATGAATACTGAGAGGGAATGTAGGAGTGTCAGGGGGTGGTGGTGGTAGTGAACAGTCATGGGATACCAAGTATTAAAGCTCCCAAACAACGTCAGAGTGTGGTACAATAGTCTGCTTAAGTCTACCACTGCCATCCATCCATCTCAACAACTCTGATCAAGAAGAAACTTACCTCACAATCTTTCTTTTGCTCAGGTCCCTTTGGTCCTCGGACCCTATCCTCCAGGGGGACCTTCTGGATGAAGGTATACTCTTCAGGAACAGGAAAGTAAGGTTCCTCCTTCTGACCAAAGTTAAACTCAACTGCACAGTTATGGCAGAGAACATGTGGAAAGAGTGGTCGCCCATCAAGAACTTCCTTGCTTATTTTGAATGCAACACCAAGCTCTTGTCCATTCTTGGAATACGAGAGTTCCACTTCATCACCATCAAAATTCTGTTTTTCAGACAAAACATCAGGTTAGATACAAGTACCTCACTCTATGAAATTATATTAGTCACTTCACTATACTCACTATATTCATTTAACTCCTGTAACACTGCTATATCATAAACGAACTAAAACAAATTTTCTCTTACAATGAGTTACTGCCAATGATCATCTTGATTAAGATCTGATTTTTTTGTTAAAGGCTTTAAAGACATTTATTTATGAATACGTAATCACGTTGGCAGCAGCCACTGTTGATAATAGCTGCTGCTTCTAGCACCTCCCTATGTTAAACAACTTGTCTTGCTCCCATGATTATAAGTACTTGGTTTACTGCTTATCACATCAAAGAAGTCTAAAAATATTCTCTTTTGAGGAAAAACATCCTTGAATAAGTGAAAACTTACAGCAAAACATCCAATCACATCATTTTCATCAAACTTCTCACCAAAGTCTTCAGTCTCACAATTGCAAGTCTTTATTCCTTTTAGAGAATACCCATAAGAAAATTCTTCTTCACCTGAAGAAATAATTTAAACTAATTAAAAACAGGCATTCCCACCTAACCTTTTAGAAATAAATCACTTTACAGCTACTTATGTAAGCTGCCGTTCAGAATATTTTTATTAATGCCAAAACAAGCTATGACCTTAAACAGTTACACAAGCTCACTTTTCTATTCAAGAATACTCTCACTTGAGATGGAACGGCAGCGTTTCCTCATCCCAGTTTTAAGAGCCTTATGCTGCTGGTTCCAGATTCATCCTGACAATAAAGCTGAACTGCCAGATAAAGACATGAGCAAGTATTTTTAAAATCTGAAGACCTCACATTATGCACTGGTATACCTACTGTAACATAGTCAGAAAGGCTTTCTGACTGAATTTAGTCTCCAGTAGCACTTACCCCTCCCATTTTAAAGGGAGTTTAGCAGACAGTCAGCCTATGCCACAGCTGAGGATGAAGCTGCAAGGAACAAGCTAACAGGAAGTGTCAAACATAAGCACTCAGGTGGAATTTAAGTACTTAACTAGAAAGCTGTTGCTGCTGTCAGAACATACCAACTCATACACATTTCCCACAAAGATGTGTTTCAGCAACAAGTATGAGCTGTCAGTGTTATTATGACCATTTGCCATATATGTAATGAAGTTGTACTTTTTTCTTTCCAACTATTTTCAGAAATTAGGATTTCCCCCCCAAGCCAAAAGAATGATAATGGAGTTATCCATGAATTTTTTTTCACTGGTTAAATCATACACTATGTCCCATCCTTGAAGAAAAAAGAAGGGGGAGAGAGGAGGGTTGCCCCTGTTCCCTCTTATGACACCACACAAAAAGCAGAAATTGTTAGGTATTCGATAATGTTCTCCACAAGCCATACTTGACCACTGGAAGAACTAGCTCTGAAATTATGAACTCCTTACAAGCCTGAATACTTAATGGCTTAATTTGAGTCATTTACAGGACATGGTGTGAGGAAGTTTATTACTAGGACCAAATAAAGACTTTTCAGAACACATAGATTACAATCACTAAGCTTGTCCCACCTGCTTCAGAAAAAGATGATTTAAAACTTCAGCCATATTCAGCATACACAATTCAAAAGCAATCAAACATTTAATTCTTACCAAGCAACATTCCACTTGTGTTCAGTGACCAGCCAACTCGCACTTCATGTATGTCAATATCTTTTGTATACAGGTGTTTAACAGGAATCTTTTCTGTAACCTATTTTTAAATTATTCAGCAAAAGGTAAGCGATATTTATTAGACACCAACAAGACGGAAGCACAAAAGGTAGTATTTGGAACCTTTACACATTGGTTGAATCTTTGCTAAGTCTAAGTAATCACCTTCTGCAAAAATAAAACATTCTGAAACCACAAGCCAACGACTAAATAGTTTTATCTCCTGACCTAGCAATGAAGATTGAAGATACCATGTATCTTGATCACTTTGTCAAAGCAGTCCCCCTCAGTGGCCAAAAGCCTTAAGTCCTTTTGACACTGTATTAATATCACAAACAAGATGTATATATATTAAAAAAAAAATCAAAAGAGCTGCCATAAAATTGGGATTAACACTAAATTACTTTGCTAAGAAAATATGCAATGGATAAAAAAAATTGCTTTATACAGACTGAGGCAAATATTACACTCATCCCTTTTCACTGTAAGCAGACTTCCTGGGCAAACTGCCAACTTCCAAATAACATAACCAGATTTAAACAAAAAAACCCCAACATACAAAAACCCCCCAACAAACCACCTAAAAGCACTGGAATCTGTAGGCAACCAGCTATTTCTTAATTGCATTTACTAACTTCACCAAATTCAAGTGAAAAATCCATCAGTATCCTACCAGCTTCCACAATTATTTAAGTCAGGTCAAACTGATTTGAAAGTGAACAGGGCAATAGTGACATTAATTTCACTTTAGTGGCCTCCCAAAGTTAAAGAAAGAAATCACTCCATGCAACAGCAAGAACGGGATCACTACCCAGTTCTCATGGAAAAAGTTACATGTCAAAGCACTAGAGGAAGAAAACAGAGTAAGAGAACACAGGTCCATCATGTGCAAAGAAGCCTTTAACATGGTTTTAAGTAAAAAAAAAAACCTAAAAAAAAATTCAAGCTTTGTGCTCTTGTTACTCTTTCATCCACAAGTTGGAGAAATCAATTTATTACAAGGCTGATTGCTCTTTGCCGTTCTTAGCCTTCAGGAGAACTTCTGTTCTCAAAATTTAACTACCTGCGAAATACTCACATTCAATGCATCAAGTCAGAGTTAATCATGTTGAAAGGGACCTCTGGAGGTCATCCAGCCCAAGTCTCTACCCAGAGCAGGTCAAACTCAAAGATAAGTGGAAACAGAAAGGACTGCTGCGATAATTTATATCCCCTTTTTAAAAAGAAATTAAGCTCTCTGTACTCTTCAAAAAGTCCAAGCAAACTTCTGACTAGAGAGCATAAAAGTTCTTCAAGTGTTGATGCATGAGCTCCCAAATAGAATTCTTGGTTAAAAAATGAGAGCAAACGTCTCATTCAGACAAAATGAAGGGTTTTGTGGTTTTTTTGGGGGGGCTTTGTTTGTTTGGGGTTTTTTTGTTGTTAAATGGAAGTTCTTATTAAAGAGGCAACAGTTTTGCAAACTGAGCCATCTTTTATCAAGAACATTTCACAGGCACATAAGACAAGGTCTTCCCAGGCCTTGTTCACATGACGTAGTTTTAACTTAGTCCAAGAAATGTGACAAGTATAAACAATATTATATTTAAGCATGCAAAACAGTCTCCTGTAAGCATCAGTAACTCACCTTCATCTCAAAGCAGACTTTGCCTTTAGAAACTCCATAGGAAGCTCTCCCTCCAGCCCAAAGGAAAGCAAAGCTTTCCATGGTCAGAGAGGAAGCACTAAACCGGTCTCTTGAGATTTTAAAATGCAGGTCACAGTTATCTGTTAACATAAAAATCATTCTGTTTACTCTGATTACAAAATAACGTACAGGTGTCCAATTGTATGCATTAAAGGTGATGTCAGCTTTCAAAGGTGATATTCAAGAAAACTGCCAGCAAGTACTCATCAGCTTTCAGAAAAGCAACTCACAACTGAACATATGCCTAGACAGAGGCACAGGCTGAAGCCCAGCATAAAATCTTAAAAAAAATAGCTAACGAGCAATTTTTCAAGGTGTTATCTTCACTTCTGTCACCCATTTCCCCTCTATTTTTTCCATCTGCTTAAAAGCCCCTGAATTTCACCTTATCTACCCACTTGAGTCTTCTTTGTTGGTTACCTATTTCTGCCAGTACAGAGTGATCTGCATCATGCTCTTGGCAGTATGTGCTGTTGTACTGTTTTTGAAGTATTCTTAATGCTCACCCTCAAAATTAAGGGCTGCTAAGAAGTAAACATGAATGTTTGAGTACTGAAAATAGTCTCTGGTTAATACAATAAACTAGCGAGTCCCATTAGATTAAGCCAATTAAAACACAAGTGTTTAATTCAAACACTCTCTGTGCTTAGCCTGAGAACCTACTTCAGACCAAAAACAAGACCTACACTATGAATTCACCTAAGAGCTTAAGTGGAATTTTGGTTTTACAGGCATCTTCAGAGCTGAACACCATCAAATTGCTAATTAATCTTTTAATAGGTTTCAGAATGACAATGCCAAATGGTAAGATGGGATGCAGCATAGAGCACTTTAATTCCCCAGAACAAGGAATCCATAGATGAAGCTCCAAACCTATTTGATAGTTACAAGAAAGAAGCTAAAGGAGCAAACAGCGAGTTCTGCTCTAGTGTAAAACCTGCACGCTGCCTGAGCACACCAAATGCAGTCTGCCCTGTGTTACTGGCAACTGTGACACACAAGATTTTTGCATACAACCATCCCCAACTGCAACAGTGTTTTCCAAGTGTTTTCTCATTAGTACTTCTAACTTTTATTTGTTGTGTGAAAACCAGATAAAATCACACAGAAGAAACCCACCTTTGCATGTTACTTACAGAACAAGAAATGACAACAGAATTTCAAATTACAGCTTCCTTTTAAGACATGGGAAATAAAAGGTACTTAAGAGTGGCTAAACCTCTTATATGTCTGGATCACTATGGTGCAGAAAAGAGAATACCTATTCAGTCTTTAAGCTATGTTTGAATCTTATCTCCAAACAGTCTGTTAACACTTTAAATCATGAAGTTTGTCCAGTAAGAAAACTTCTCACTAGGAACTATTATTATTACAGAAATAGTAATAATTAACAGCAGCCATTTACTCAGTCATTGGGAAAATCCAAAGCTCCCACAGAGGTGGCTACTCACCAGGTTAGCAGCTAGAAACTTGAGATTTAGTTACCAAAATGTCAAGGATGGCACACTGAGCAGTTTATGTGGCTGTAAACTAATACTGCCTTCCATTTCAAAGCACTTGTTGTGGGAAAAAAAACATCTGGAACTACTAACAAACATGCTAGATAATGCCAGAAGTTAAGCTTTTCTTCCATGGCACTTTAGGAATCCAACAAGTTCAAGCACTACTTATTCCAGTTTTCTAATATTGCACTAAGTTCTTATACTTACCCTCACGAATACAAATGTCAACTTTGCTCTTACGGTACATCCCAGTAACAGTAATGTTTATAATCTGTCTCAAAAAAACCCATTTGCAGGTACTTGTCAAAGTCTACGCTCTGCCGACGAATTCTCTGTCTTCCCACTTACACAAATCACCACCCAACCCCATAAACTCCCAGGCTGCATAAATGGGTCACTTTTCAGGAGGCCTTACCAGATTTTGTTCAATTTCTCAGAAGATGTGAAAGAACACTCCACTGCTTGGTACATATATAGCGCAAGTTATGCAGGAAGCTCACTTCACCAACCATACTATTGTAATCACTTACGCCACTGACTCTCTAAGCCTTCTGAAGCAGCAGTGCTGGACAACTATTTTCTCAAGCTGTTTTCAGGGTGTTCTATGTTCACTCTACATTTGGCCACCCAAGCTTCCATACTGTGTAAGAGTTTTGGTTAAGATTTCTTCACAGAATTCTGTCACCACAGACTTTGTAGGAAAACAAGCTTACTGCTGCTAATATACTTGCATATCCTTCTGCTCTCTGTATATTGAAAATGGGTAGAAACAGTTTCTTTTTTTTTTTAGTTACCTGGTAATGAAAGTCAACAAATGTATTCTCCCCGCATTTCAGAAAGTGTGGCATTAAGATTAAAAATATAACACCACATCTTTCCAGAGCAAAGGAAAGCATGTTTACTCACAAGTATCAAGACAAACCACTGTGTCATCAAAATGTTCATCTTCTTCTTCAACAGGTGGTTGAGGGGACTTGGCCCTGATAAAACAAAGACCAAACAAAAGATAATAAAGCTACACATATTTTCACAATGTTAAAATAGACACTCCTGTACTTTACTCCTCCTCATTCACAAAATGCTACCCAGCATCAAGTCTGTTTACCTGCTATACTTATTTTCCTCAATGTATTCAAAATATCCTCGGCCATGGTCCTCACGTGGTCTTTTCACTCCCCTCTTCTTCTCACCAGGTTTTTGTTCCATTTTACCATCTCCTGTAACAAAATGAATAATTCATTTTAATTATTTTAAGTTTTAATATAATTAGGAATAAAATCTATCTGAGGGCTACAAGCTTGTAAATTTCAAGAACCTACAGTCTGAGAAAAACAATAATATCCTAAAAAGAAGTTTTGCCTTTTTTTTTTTTTTAAGATAGAACCCCGTATCTCGAACTTTCTCGGGAGACTCAGAACTTGTCGTAAGAAGTGATTTAGCAGACGGAAGCGGCCACTACACCACGCAGCAGCCGGTACGGCCGTCGGTGCTAAGATCCCCACGGAAAAGCCAGAAAAATAAAATGAAAAAAAATAAAAGGACCAAAAAAAACCTGGACCCGCCGCGACGCCGCACCCCCATCCTCCCCCCCGCGGGGACAGCGGGACATTCCCGGCCGCTCGCAAGGGCACGGCGCGATCCGCACGACTGCGCCTCCTCCCGGCGGGCCGCAGGCGGGAGCCCCAGGGCAGGAATTCCTCCTCCTCCTCCCGCCTCCATTGTACCGCCGGGCCTTCCCAGCGCCATCCCGTGCGCCCAGCCCGGAAGTGACGTCACGCGCGCCGCGCGCCCCTCGGCGCACAATGCACAGCGCGCCCCAGCGGCCCCTCCGCCGCCCCTCCCCCCACGGCCCCTCCCCCGCCCGGCCCCCCCCCGCCGGGGCCGCACGAGGCGCGGGGCCTCCAACGTCCTCCCGCGCGCGCCCCGGAAGCCGCCCCCCCCTCAC
>NW_016690196.1:1914456-2078972 GCF_001604755.1 Lepidothrix coronata
CCCCCCCGTCCCCACCGCGCTCACTCACCCCCGGCGCCCTGAGCCCCAGGGCGGCCGCTGCCGCCTTCCGCTTTCTTCTGCTGCTGCTGCTGTTGCTTGGCGGGGCCCGCCGGGCCGGAGGCGGCGGCCGCGGCGGGCCCCGAGGCGCCCCCGGCGCTCTTGCCCGGGGCCTCCTTGGCGGCGGCGGCGCCGCGCGGCGGGAGGAGCGGTGGGGGCTGCTGCGGCTGCTGGGACTGCGGCGGCTGCTGGTCGCCGTGCCCGTTGGCGTCTCCGGCCACGGCCTCCTCCTCGTCGGCCAGCTCGTCCTCCCCCTCCTGGAATCCCTGGTCGTCGCCGTTCTCATCCTCCTCCTCCTCCTCTTCCTCCTCCTCGCCGCCCGCCTCCTCCTCCATGGGGCCGCCCCCGGCCCCCGCCCGCTCGCCGTTCTCTTCGCCCAGCTCCATGGCGTCGCCATCAGCGGCCTCCAGCCCTTCCTCGTCGTCGTCCTCCATGGCGGAGGCCGCGGCCTGGCCAGGGCCTCCCCCCTGGCGGAGCTGCGCGGCGCCCCCGCCGCTCTCGGCCGCCTCCCCCTCCACGCTGCCGTTGCCGGGCTCGGCCGCGCCGCTGGCGGGGCCGCCCCCGCCGGCCTCCTCCTGGTCAAGCGCGGCCTGGAGCCGCTCCATGAGCTCGGCCTTGAGGCCCTTGTCGGAGAGGCGCCGCTTTTTCAGCTCCTCCTTCAGCTCCGACACCTTCAGCTTCTTCACGTTCACGGGCGAGCAGCTCATGGCGGCGGCGCTGGCGGCTCGGTCCCTGGGCGGCGCGCGGGCGGCGGCGGTCAGGGACGGGCGGGCGACTCTGGCTGTGCCTGCGGTGTACGGGTGCCCCGGCGGGCGGTGGGAGCGGGCGGGAGGCGCGGGGGGCCTGTGCGGCTGCGGCGGCTGCGGGAGCTGCGGAGCGGGACCCGCCTGGCGCCAAATCCTTTCACCGCGAGCTCGCGAGGGAGACGCGCCTCGCGGGGCCGCGCACGCACCGCCGCCGCGCGCGCGCCGCCCCGCCCCGCCCCCGCGCACGTAGGCCCTCCCGCGCTACCGTAACCACCCTGTTACCGTAAATGCCCGGCCGAGCGCAGCGGGGCCCTCCGCCCTTCTGGCGTATTTCTGGCCGGCAGCGGATTCACCGACACGCAGCTCCGGCACACTGACCCCGCTCGGGGCTGGGAGCCATCCCCGCGCCAGCTCCCGCTCGCTGACATGAGGCCACGGCCCGACCGAAATGCCCCCGCGTTCGAGCCGCAGCCTCGCAGCGCTCTGCCCTGCTTCCCCTCGGTCCCCGGCGCCCCTCTCGGGCCTAGTCCCGCACGGTTTATTGCGTAAAGGCTTCGAAGAGGGGCACTGCCGCCCGAAATAGTTCCCCTGGCACAGCCCTGCTAACGCGGTTATGTAAGGGCAGGAACGGAGCGAGCAATCCGCGTCCCCGCAGCACCGGGAGGAAGCAGGCGCAGGGCTGATCCTAAAGCAGAGTCCTGCGATAACAAAGGTTCTCGAGTGCCTCAACTGGGGCTCGGCACAGAGCCCACCCACCAACCAAAACCGCTCAGCTTTCCCTCCTTTCCCCCACCCCTCTCTGCACAGTATTAAGTGGGGGCTCTCCCCAGCTACCCAAGTTGTACAGCGGTTGAATTTTGGATTTTTCCAATTCGGTCAGAACGAACAGCGGAGAGAATTTTGCATGAACACGAAGGCAGAACTGATCTACGACTCAGCTTCCTTAGGGAGCAGGAATAAAAAACTAATTTTCCCTTGCAGGAAAAGGAAAGCAAGTCAAACCATCGGTATGAGGCGCAACAGAAGGGAAGGTGTGTTTGGCACGAAGTTGTCTTGTGTTGGTGCAGATGGCGTGGCCTCCTGAATTAGAACAAATTACTTTTACCTGCCCCGAGAGGAAGGGAGGAGAAACAAGGAAGTCACGCTGTTTTAGCTGCACAAGGAAAGGGCTCTACCAAGCACATACAGGCACACACTGCTCTGTCCTCAGTCAGGCTACGTCTATTGGGAGGAAACACGACTCAGTCAGCAAGGTTAGCTCAAGCCAGCACTACAGAACAGCTTGTTGGAACAGAGACAGGACAAGATGCAATATGTACAGATGAGAAAAAGGTTGCCAGAACCTTTCCCTTACTATAAATGCAAGTTAGTAGATTTTATCTCAGTCCAGTAGGTCAGAGTCATCTCAACAGGGGAAGAAGAAAAGGGTAAGAGTGCATCAGTGCAAGGGAGAGGTCAGCGTGTGAGGAAACTGCTCTACTATAAACCATTACCTTTGTTCATTTCTTCATGAAAGAACTCTCTTAGCTAGTCTGCTGAGGAATTCTTGATATATACTCTTCTGCCAAGGTGGCAACAAAAGTAAACAGAGATCGCCTAGTTAATATTGCAAGATTACTGACTAAAACTTACAGATAGCTCTGTATTAATTTAGATGTCATCTGCCTATTATATCTGAACCTCAGATGGAGCCCTACATTTGGACCTTGATCTGGCATAGGCCTCTTCACATGTTCAGCCATGTTTCTGGGAGAGCTTAATCGACCTGTCTGCAAACTTTACAGACTGATAGACTGTTTTAGGCCAGCTTTGGATCCCTAAGCCTTGCCTTTAATTAGCACCTCTGCACACATTCACAGCACCTGTGTATAAGAAAATGCCTAATTCAGAATCACTCCAGAGCTGCAGTCCTAACATATAATCCCATTTCTAAACAATGTCATGTCTCCCTACTTTAGTAACACGCTCATACTGCTTTATACTCCTGTTACCATGGAGAAACAAAACAGCTAACAGCTTTGAGGCACATGGAGAGATTTCTTATCCTAAAGCATTCAAGCCTGTTTATAAAGGCACAAGTATATAAAGTAAAAATCATATTCCTCCCCCTGCCCCCCAGAAATTTAGCACTACTAACCTTTTTTTTTTAAGTTACTACAGCTATCTATTTATTAAACCACTTAGAAGGCTAAACATATTATTTTTAAAGGAGATTCATTCATACCATCATAGTACAGCTAATGCTTATTATCTAACCACACACTTAATTAACTACCAAACAAGAGTAGCAGGACTGTGTTTTCAGACTACAGTTATGTTACCTATTATTACAGAAGTGAGAAATTTCGGTTGATTTTCAGATGTCAGGTGATTCAACTGTAAATAATAAATTGTAAGTAAATAGTTGCAAATAATCATAAAGCTAATAAAATACACATATAACTGAAATAGGTGTGTAACCTTAATGACTGCCTCTCAGTATAAAAAAAAATTATGTTTAAGTTAAATACATATTTCTTACATATCTGTGCCTGGGAAAAAAATTCTAAGATACTCCCCTGTCCTCTTTGAATCCTGTTTTTCAGGAGTTTGCCTTTTCCTTATTCATACTTTGAAGGGGATAAATGAGTTAGAGGGATATGCTCTGCTAATTGCTCTACCCTGTCTTAATTCAGATAGTAAGTAGATGCTTCAACTCTGCTTTTCATAGACCATGCAGATAAATAGATGCCAGCCATGTCAAAAATGAGTGTTTGGTAATGCGAACTCCTGAAACGAGAAAGTTCTAGAAGAAAGCATATTAAACTTTAATTTGCAAAGCTGCTACTTGTATGATGATGGCCACATGAAAAACAAAACATCATTGCTGATAACCACAAGTACTCCTCCATTAAAATTGTCTTTTCTTTCGTCTCAAAATATATTAAAAAAATTTTCCCTTTCATTTTCATTAGAAGTGACATCTCCCCATATATAACAGATGCAATCCTATGCACTTTTTACCATCAGATAACATTTTCTTCCTAACTGTCTTGCTTTCTAACCTAAACTGTTCTTCTCTCCAAACCAGTCTCCCCTCTCAAATGTAATTTGGGATCCTCCTTCTGGGACTTGACTCTTCAACAGATCCCTTGCTCTGGTTTCCCTCACTTCTTTAGACTTTAAGTAGTTGATCTCCTCATCTTTAATGTTCTTCCCATTATGCACCCTTAGTCCTTACAAATCTCTCTCCTCCTCCAGTTTGCCAAGAGCAGTCACAAAGGGGTAACAAAAAGAAGAGCAGGCTTTCAGGAGGGGACTGAACGGTCTCAAGAGTCCATCCCACCTCGGTTTTGAACCTTTCCATACACTGTCAGTGTTGCAGGAGAACCCAGGCATTTATCTTTCCCTGTTCCATTCTCTTACAGCCTTGTCCGTCCCTTTGTGGCTCTTCTTCTCATGCTTTACCCTATGTCTAACCATCACTGAACCATGTTCTTGGTCTCTTCTGCCTGTCCTTAACCCATCTACCCTCAATTAATATTGCCTTCAGAGTTCCACATTCAACATACCATTACTTTAAAAGAGAATATCATTCTTGCAATCCTCTGCTGCCTTTTATGATAGCAAGCAGCATGTGGAGCAAGTCTTTTTCTTTCTCCCTTTTCATCTCTTCTTGCCAAATCTTCATTAATCATTATTAGAGCCAGTCAGAAATTTTCAGATGTTTTTAAAGTGCTAATTTGTCACAAGTGAGGTTGCATGACAAAGGGTCAGTTCTGATAATTTCTTAGCCCAAATAACCCCTGTATCTATATATCTCCATAGGCAGGCTCTATCTGTAGAGCATATCTTTAGGCTCTATCTGCCAGGAGGTTGGGAGTTTGTTCTGGAGAAATACCACTACCCTTGCCCTGTGCTCCTCTTTCCCTGACGTGCACTGTTGCTCACTATCAGAGTCAGGATGCTGAACTAGACTGACCTTGCCTTGTACTATCTATAATCTCTCCACGATATTTTAATATCAAAGGAGTTCAATTAATCTCAGAAATTAGGTGGTCATATGTCACAATAAGGCCTATTATTTGCAGAGGAACTAGATCAGTTAGGTCCTGAGCATGCTTTCAGACCTAAAGGTAGTTAGTGCCTGATTACAAGGAGATCTAACAGTGTTCAAGGGACTGAAATTCAGCTTTCTGGCACTGGTTTGGTTAGCCATTTCTCCTCAGTAGCATCTTTCTCTTACTACACTTTCTGCCATATACCTTTTGGGCCTCCATGTGGGCTGTCAGTCTAGAGTCAGTACACAAGTCCTTTTAAAGATCCTGATGCTATTTTGTTTTTCCTTTGCTGGATGCAGTATTTGAACAATCCCACCAAGCAAAAGTACTGCAAAGCTGCACTGGGACATCACAAATCAGCCACAACCCATGTTTGTCACTGTTTAAAGGGCAAGAACTCATTAACCCCATAGCAACAAGAATCCCTCTTTCCCCATTTTCAAGAAGTAACTTTTCTTACATAAAAAAACCCAACAAAAAAAATCCCAAAACCCAAGCCCATGAGTTTCTGAGAAACAGTTTCTCAATTCAGAGCAGTCTAAGACTTACAGCTTCTAAGTCTGGCCTTGGAAAAAAAGGCTGCATTCTCCAACATAAAAGCCAGGATTCATTTGGCTTTATTCAGAACCATACAGAAGTTTACTGACTACACAAGTCTTCAGTGTTACATATGAACTAGTTAATAAGAAGATATTCAGCTCCACAAATCAGACATCTGCAGTTCCTTTAGATTTTTTTTGTAACTTGCCACATATACACATTCACTAGAGTGGAGCTGTGAACTCTGGAAATTTAGACAGACTAAACTCCTCTGCACAGCAGTCAGTCTGTGAAAGAGGAGGTAGCATTGTAAATCAGCTTCCAAAAAATACAGTTTTCTTGTGAGAAGACAATGTGAAACAAGCATTTCAAGAGAGTATCAATTAATCTCTCTAAGGGACTATTAAAACAATCATAAGTAGATTTTAAGGTTGACTGTCAGCTCCAGTGTACCTTTCTGCTCATATATGAAGACACATATGGTCAATATATGTAACTAAATCGAAACAATCATGGAAGACAGATGCAAAAAGTGTAGGCGACAGGACAATTCACAACAGGCAGCCAATAGACCAGCTCTTGCCTAATGCAACTTTTCTGTTCAATCTGACTTCAAAAAAAACAATGCCCACTAATGTCCAGATTACTATCTTTTTGGGTACCGCCTCTTCTGGTACTCTACACCCTCTGTAGTACACACAGTACACACCTATCATAATTTTACTCTTTAAACCTCTTCAATACAATTTTCTTCTTCCCCTCTTGAGATGTTTTGGTCAAAGAGGAGAAGTAGCCACACACTTTTTGTGGCACCAGAGCACTGCCAGCTCTTAGGCCATTTCATCTGTCCCCCCAGTTCACAAAGAATGGCTTCTACAGATTGGGAAGGCTGTGCTAAACAAAATCCCACAAGTGCCCTAGAACTTATAAGAATATTGTATGCTAACAAAAGGTACCACTGTGGTCCAATTGCATACCTTAAGTCTATGATGGGCAAAACTGAGTAAGCAAACTATTTTTTAATATTCATTAATCCATGAATTGTTCGCTTATTTGTTTTGAAGTTCTACAGCATCAAGAGAACTACATGCAGAGCGAAGCAGTACCTCAAACTTCTCCCCAGCACTACTTTCTATATAGGAAACATGTCCAGCACATTAGGAAAAAAAAAAAAAAAGAAAGGGAAAAAAAAGCTAGGTGCCATGTAGCTTTTCCTGTTTAGGCACTGCTCTGGCAATCCTACAAGGTGGCTGTTAGAAAATCCTGAGGTCTGCTAAGCAGACTCCAAAGCACCAAAAAATAACTTGGAAAGTACAAAACTGCCTTTCCCCACAGTCTTGGTCTTTGGAAGCAGTATCCTAAAGTCCAGCTACTTTTCTGTTAAGCCCCAGAAGAAGTCAGCTCAGAGAAGAAAATGAAAACCCCTCCACACAGTGAGTGAGAGAAGGAAATGGAGCCTTTTTCTTTCTGCCCACTCACCTCCCATCACACATGGATGGGCTCAGGAAAATACACAAAAATTAACCACGCACCAGGGAACAGCAGCTCAAGCATTAGCAACACTTAAAGACTGTACATGATATCATCTTTAAATCAAGAAATATAGACAAGCAGGATAAAGAAAGAGATCAGAAGTTTGGTCAGTTGATTCTTTTTAGGAAACTGCATTTCATCCAACTGAGTTAACCTCATTGTAGAATGCACCCTGGAAAGAAAGTAATTTTGTCATAGACTGCTCTTTAATCCACCCTGCTGGAGCAAATTTGCTCAGCCTTTCTTTTTTTTTTTTTTCAAACTGAGAAGAACCATCATTATTTCATATGACAGACTTATAGACAACAGAAACTCTTTTGGCAACACAGCAGAGTAACTGCTAGCAAACAACTACAGGTAATTTCCTAGAAAAGCATCAAAAAACTCAGTCAGTCCCCAGCAAACTCTCTAAGAACAATTATTTGACAATAAGCATCAGACAAAAAGCATCATCACCTAACCTTGCTGTCCAGCATCCATAGGCTAAGGATAGTCCCGGGAGTACACCCTGGCCAGAAGGCAGGCAGCCTTTCCAGCGCTTACTATAAACCACAACCAGGTATCCCATAAGGTCACGCTGCTTTAAAGGAACAGTGCCAACAAAATCATGGGGAGGAAAAGGGTCAAAAGTTTTCTAGAGCCTTTCTGCTAATCCAAGAGTTAACAAGCTCCTAAAGTATCCAACTGAAATTTTCTGATAGGAACATAAAGCAACCTATCCTTTTAAATAACATCAAGCCATCATGTTTTGTGTAGCGTCCTGAATTATCTGTATTTGCAATACAGGTCTCTCAATTCTGCAGTGTTTCCTACGTCCCAGGACCCATGTGACTCTGCTGAGTTCATTACAGGGTCAGGGCCTCAATGAGATTCTGGATTTTATGAATTCTTTTTCATACAAAAGAAAACAGAACTGCCTGGCAGTTTCTCTGTGAGACAAGGCATCTGCACTTGTTTCTCCTACTCTGCACACTAGCAAAGTAAGAGGTCCTCAACAGCAAAACTTAAGAAAGTTAGAAGCAAGGTGAGCACAGCATGCCAGTCTTAACAGGGAACTGTTTTAACAATACTGTTATAATAGACAGGATAGTGTTTCTTACATAAAATAAGAGCTGGTTGCTGTTTCACAACAGTGAGCTTGTCTATCATTTACAAACTTGAAGAACTTATAACCAAATGTATTATTAAAAAGGACTGAAAACAGGCATGCACTTCAAGCACAAATCTAACACCTTCAAAACAGAGAAGAATCAGATTGTCCACAATATCTATAAAGTTTTTTTTAATCACCAGTATGTTCCACATGGGAAAGTCTCAGATGCTTTAGTTATGGATAGCACCGTGAAATCATAATATACTTACAAAAAAAAAAGCAATTTAGAGTAAAAGAAACGAAAACAAAACCAAAACCTGACAAAACACTTGAAAAATAAGCAATTACATGAGAAAATAGTGTTATAACTGTTCAGCTTTAAAGGAAATTAATGCAGAGCATTCAGCTGGCAAATCTTTAAATGAATGCTTAAAACCAGCTTTTTTCCTTTATCCTCTATTTCTTCTCTGAAGCTGGTCTCATCACAAAAGCCAACATGTTTTTCTCAGTAGATAGCACGTATGCTCTCTCCAGCTTCTAGGTATTAGCACTTTTATTCCTGATTTCCAAGTGACAATATAAGTGATTAATTCAGTGCAATTATTTGTGATCACAAAGTTGACAGAAAAAAGGGCTCTTACAGGCTAGATTTGTCTGTGAAATCTTGTGCTTAATATAAAACCAGCTCTTATCTGCTGCAATCCACCAGGCTACTGAAGGATGTGGGGAGGATGGAAAAAAGAATTTGATGATGGCTCTCTTAAAAGCAGATCTTCCCAACCATTGGATTGCTGCTAATGGCACTGTCCCCTTCAAAACCAACCACACCTTATGCAGATGAAATGCCAGGCCTGGACCTTTGAGTGATCTGTGAATTTATGGAGCTCATCCCCACCCCTGCCTCCTTTTTAATTCTGATATTACTGAAGATTGTCTCTACTGAGAAAAAGAGATGGGTATTTACTTCTTTCAAAGTCTCAAATCAGAGATTCTCATCTATGTTTCTCATTTCTCAAATCTATGGGGAAGCCAATAGCTTTAGGCTGATAACTTTATGCATTCATATTTCATGGCAATGAATATAGGTTGGAAAGTGATAAAAACAGAGCTCTGAAAATCAGCTTCTTGCTTCTACTACTGAATCAAAGTAATCCCACAAAGACAAAACACTCTTTTATTCCTTTCTGTGTCATATTGACTGAAGAGGTCTTCAGTCTTCAGTTAATTTGGAAGACTGGACTTCTGAAAATATACTCAAAAAATTGGCTGCTAGAGGTGTTTAGGAGAACAAGAGGTTCTCAGACTTGTCAAATTTTAGATCAGAAGAATCATGTGTATCTCCATGGTTACCAGATCAGTTTGTGAGCATCCTGGCAGATTTCTGGTAGCCATTTTGAAAGGTTTCATAGATACATTGCTTAGTGAAAAGATTACTGTAGCCATGCAGGCTTGCTGGGGAGACCAAGGGAGGTTGGACCAGACGACCCCATGGGTGGTCTCTTCCAACCTTAACCGTTCTGTGATTCTGCAAAGGCTGTATATATTTGACCATCAGTTAGAAAGGAGAACATGTTGCTGCATCACCTTGTTATCTGACCTTGTTAAACTTGCTGGTGTCAGGGCTAGAGATCAACAAAGTGGTCGGTTTAGTGTCTTGTGATCTGGCAGTCATGGGTCTGTCTACATGTCTGTGTAGCCTGAACTTCTAGCTTGCAAATATTTCACTATGGGAGGAGGAAAAGTGGTGGTGGTGCCACTGAAGGGAAAGCTTTGTTGCGGGTGGGAATAGAAGATTGAGACAAAGTTATTAAAAAGCAAGGCCTTGCCGGTGAGTCTTGAGGTACAGAAAGGACTCCCTTGCTTTCTAAATTCCTTCTCAGAGAAGGGTTTAGGTGCGGTTAAACCCAATCTTAGCCTTGGACTGTGTTAATGCTTTAAATTTAAAGGAAGTATAGAGGTCTGATTTAACCACTTTTGTCCTGCTGATTTTAATGATTGGCAAAAGGAAAATATTTATATAAAATGAATAATTTATTTTATATAAATGATCAGACAAAAGATCTTAATCAGAATTATTTACTACACAATATAAACACTAAAAATCTACTAGTAGAGTATAATGTAGCATAAAGTAGTATAGTGCACTGCAACAAAGCAATTATTGAAGCAGTTATATTAAAGCTAGCAAAAAGAAAGAATTATTAAGTAGAGAGCTGATGTAACTCACCCATACCAACACTTGTGGGAAGATCTTCTCTAAACCTCAAGGAGTATCCTTGGAGGGCATCCCCAACCCAAGGAAGGAATCTCCACACGCACACTCCAAGAAGGGTTATGTCAGAAGAACCTGGCTGCAGAAGAGGGGACTGTACTTCTATAGTATAAAGTGATTGACTGCTAGTCACAGCTTTACAGACCAGCTGTCAGCTTATCTGGATGGTAGCTGGCAGTGGAAGGTAAGGTCACCACGAGACAACAGTAGTGCCTCAAATCATCGCAGCAACATTTTGTCTTCAGGCTTCCAGAACTTGCGGTTTAGTTAAAAACTATTCTCCTTCTTGGAGTGTCTGGTTGAGTTAAAGTGAACTGACAGTAACCATAACTCTCTAGGTGACAAAGATGCCATGCCAATAAATACTGTTGTATAGTGAAAGTATATATAAACCAGATAAAAAAGTGTGTTCTGTTTTAATTATATACTTCAATAAACAATTAGAGGAAAATAACTATCTCACACGGTGATATCACTTTTAGGTTTATTTTCATAGCCATCCTGTTCCTGAGTGTAAATCCTGGTGCCAATGACATAGAACTGAGAAGAAGTTACCTATCTAGGATTTACAGATCCTCAATTTCAGGTGGACTATTAAACTTATATTTCCACTTTGTTAAATTCAATTAGCAGGTAAAACTTATGCATATATTAGGTATTGGTCCATTTTCACTGTCCTGCATAATCTTAGCCTTAGCTCTTTCCTATGCTGCTAAACTTTATTTGTTGGAATAATCTTACACACTGATCTGCATATGATCAATGTGTCTAACCGGCAACTGCTCAGCAACCAGACGTTAGGCAGTTGTCACTCCCCATCTTATTCTGTGCAAGTATTTATGTGGCTATTCAGAAAATGAGAATTTGTTTCATGGAGAAAAAGCCCATTAGTACTTCGTTGCCTATGTGTATTTCCTGGGTTATTTTTCATGTTGTTTGTCATTTCCCTGGTGTGGTTCATTGCATAGTTTCATAAATTCATAAGTGATACAGCTCTGAATGTCCATACTGAAGACAATTTAAATGGGTTTATCGAGATATTTAAGTGCCTCTTCTTGTTAAGTCTCCTTTATTTGCATCTATCTACAGTATCGATTAGAATCAGTTTAGTATGCTGCAGTTTTCCCTGCTCCTTAGGGCTCTGCATGTGATAACTGCTTGTCTTTCTGTCCCATAAGGCTAATGTCCTTATCATGTTTTCCTTTGCAAACACTCACCTATACCTTGCAGGTACCAACTAGCCATTTCACTCCAATAGTCCAAATGATGTAACATAATAAAGCTAAATCTATTTGAAAGTGGTGACCACTGTACTCTGTTGAAGGGATGCAATTTCTGTTTCAGAGCTGAAAAAGGGATTATATGTCCAAAACCACTGGTGGTTTGTTTGTTTGTTTGTTTGTTTGTTTGTTTGTTTTTATCCCTCCAGCTAGTCTAATAAATGATTAAGTTTCTTCTTCCAAGCCCTGCTTTTGCTTCCTCAGTGGGCCTCTGTGAGAATGAAGCATGACTGGAAGACATTTCAAGAAGGCAGCCATATGAGTTGGGAGAAGTTGAGCCAGTGATGGAACAAAAGCCCCTTGGAGGATTGTGCCAAAAGTCTCAGGCTGCTCCTTGGTGGCAATTCTGTGTTTCCTCAGCCCCTGCTGATTGTTCTTTCACTGCCTCTTCTGCTACACTAGCCCAACTCACAACCTGGTAACCACAACCACAAAGAAAGAGTATTTTTTAGCTGAATCAGCTTCCTACTCAGATCCTTTCATGGCCATGCCTTGGGGCATGGCAAAGAAGGTGATACAAGAGGAGGTGATGCCTCTGCTTGCCCTGGCACAGTGCCTCTGAAAACTCGACCAATCCGAAGTATTTGTTAGTTTGCTCTTAGTTTGAGTTACTGTGTCTAAATGGTGCAGTAGACCCTTCCTATTTCTAGATTTATGCCATATCTAAATAGTTGCAGTGGTGAAATTTAGAAGAGGAGGAGCAGTTTTGATAGCTTATTTTTTCAGTTCCCAAGAATGAAGAATACAGCAAAATGTCAACTCTAACTGGTAAAATTGGCTGAACTTCAGCTTTTGACAGTGTAACAGTCTATTGTGGTATGAATATTTTACATTCATAGCCAACATGCAGTCTCTGAGAACAGATTTGATATTCATTAATACAGCTATGTATCTTCTGGCCACAGTGCATCAAAGTCCCCTATCCCTCACAAGGGAAGCAAATAGGAGTTCAATTTCTTTCTTATTCTGAAGGTAGAAAAAATATTTCTGGAATGCGTCTTAGCTCTCTTCCTTTTTTCCCCTCTTAAAATAACAAAATATATTTTTATTTCAAAGCAACTTTCATTTTACAATAGTAAGTCTATATAGGAAAGTCTACAAAACATACCCTGTATAGTATCTCTAGTTAGATCAGAGATAGCTTTTTTAAAATATGGAAATCAATTTAATAACTGCAAAGTTAAAGCTTATATTTCAGTAAAAAATAAAATTCGTGAACCTGGAAAAACAAGCTAGCCATGCAATTAGCCCTTTAAATAAAAAAATACTGAGATGAATGAGAATTGAGGTGATACTTATGCTATAAAACTAGTCTTCATCCTGTGCCACTTGTGTCAATGGAGATGAATAAATTGTGAATCAAATTAAAATCAGTCCCCCAGCCCTTAACCTTATTCCCACTGAAATTCTGAAGTTAACATGAGCAGGTAGTGGGGTAAGACTTGTAAAGTAAAATTCTGAACACATTAATGGGACTTGTTATGGAATATGGTTTTCTCCCTTACTGTCCTACCGTAGATTTAAAAGGGTAGTGCTACATCAGTTCTCCAAACATTATCTTCACAAGCAGATGGTGTAGAATTTCTTTTAATAAATGAAAATTTGCATTCTGAAGAAAGCAGAATAATCAGAGATGGTTAAATTGATGGACTCTCTATAGCCGGGTTCATTTTGGTTTTGATTATTACTAACTTAGTGAGTACAGCAACATCTCTATGCCCAAATAATCTTGACAGATGATGTAAAAGAAAGTAATTTTACTTATAAGCCAGAAGGATTTTCCTGAGTATTAAAAAGTACCGTTTCATACCTCATGTAAAGTGGTTAAATGCCATATATGATCATTCAGATGTATAACCTCAGTTCCTTTTCTCATCCTGTGTCATGGCTGACAGTTCTGTAAAATTTGCTTTGGGCAAACTTACCCATGCTATGGCCTTTATACCCTTAAATTTCGTGTTATAACATAACGAACAACAAAGTAGGAGCTTTTTTTTAAAGGTTAGCTTCACAATATTGGTAACATAAATGTAATTCCAGCAGTCAATCACTTTATACTATAGAAATCCAGTCCCCTCTCCTGCAGTCAGGTTCTTCTGACATAACCCTTCTTGGTGTGTGTGTGTGGAGATTCCTCCCTTGGGCTGAGAATGCCCCCTGAGGATACTCCTCGAGGCTGAGAGAAAGTGATCTCCCTACAAGCGTTGGTATGGGTGAGTTACATCAGCTCTCTACTTAATAATTCTTTCTTTTTGCTAGCTTTAATATAACTGCTTCAATAATTGCTTTGTTACAGTGCACTATATTATGCTATATTATACTCTACTAGTAGATTTTTAGTGTTTATATTATGTAGTAAATAATTCTGATTAAGATCTTTTGCCTGTTCAACTGTTTGTTAATTTGTCATAATAAATTCATTTATATAAATATTTTCCTTTTGCCAATCATTAAAATCAGCAGAACAAAAGTGGTTAAATCAGACCTCTATAATTCCTTTAAATTTAAACCCTTAACACAGTCTGAGGCTGAGATAGGATTCAGCCTCACCTAGACTCCTCTCTCAGAAGGAGTTTAGAAAGCAAGGGGAGTCCTTTCTGTACCTTGAGACTCATCGGCAAGGCTTTGCTTTTTAATAACTTTGTCTAAGCCTTCCACTCCCCCCCATGGCACTATTCAATTACAATTGTCTAATTATCAGTCTGAAATCTTTGATTTTGTGTTTTCCTCATGTATCTCTATTTTTACACAGCTTCTAGATAACCACCTTATTAGAGGGCCTCGCTTAAATATTAAACAATTATCAAATAATCTTTTGCTTTTTTAAGAATACCAAGATGAGCCTTCTGGGACATGTCAAATGTTCATCTCTTTGAGAATCCTTTCTTCTAGTGACGCCTAAAGAAGGTGCTCAGTGGAGAATCAGGCAAATGAGTATCTTCAATACTCTGTCTCTCAGCCTCCTACAAATGGTTTGTGATTCAAGGATTTCCCAAGCTAGGGACATTTTAGAGTATTTCCATGTGTTCAGTACCACTCGGGTTTTTCTTCTTTTCTTCCTAAGTCCTTCAGTCATTTGAGAGTATGTTATTTGGGATTTTCTTTGGCATGGTATTGAAACATGCAAAGAACTTTTTCAAAAGAAACAGAGAAGGCAAGAATGGAGTTTTCACTGATGTTGCCAACATCATTGCTTTTGTCTCTTGAAAGAGGGATTCCACTGACCTTGTCTCGGTACTCCAAAAGTCCCTCATTCCTGAATGTCAGGCTACTGGCTGATGCCTTCTAGGCTCCAGAGGAACACAGGCATCTTAGATATAGAATCCAAGGTCTTCATTTGAGGAAGCAGGCTTTCTTTACCAGTACGGGGCCCGTGAACTTGGCTCGGTGCTCAGTGGTGAGCCCCTGCTGCCTGTGGAGCATGGGGAGAAGTACTCATGGCAACCCATGTTGCTAGGCAGATGGATGATTGTGTTTTGTTCCTGCTACCGTGTTCTCAGGGATCCTGGCTTCACTTCTAGATATAATTAATGGTAATAAAGTCTGAAGGTTAAAATATATGGATCCCTAGGGCCATTTTTGTGCCTGGGTGGGATGGGGAACAGCATCCTGACACTTACATATAAAAGAGAGAGCTTTTTTCTGCTGCAGCTCTTTAGGCGTAGTCCCAGAGGCCAAGCACTGCCAGCAACTCCTTGACATTGAAGAATATTGCTGCAGTAAAAAATGCTTTTTTTTTCTAGTAACTCATTTTTAATGTATGTTCAGTCACTTTTCCTCAAGTGTAGCTTTGTTGAAGCTGGACAGGAGGAGCAAAAGATCCAAAAGATCCATAGCTGTACATGATAGATATTTACCAGGACAGTTCCAAAGCAATCCCATGGACTGAGAAGGGTTTGAAACGCTGCTATTATAAGCAGACTTCAAACCTGATTTTTCCCCTTTCTTTCTTCTGTATTTTACTTATGGACTTAGCCAATCACTGAGCCTTCTACCTGTAAAAGAATATCTCACCCTTCTTGCCTTCCTCTCTATTTCTCCCTCTCTTCTAATTGCATGGTCCAACTTCCTGGATGTGCTGATTGAGATGCTTGTCAAACCCTTTTCTGAATTTCTTAATATGGCAGAACACTATTCACTTTTTGCTGGATTGTTTTTTTAGTACTTTAGTGACTCATATCTGCTCTCAGTGAGTGGCAGAACCAGCACAAGGTAGAAGGAGGTTGTGCAGCCAGCAATAGGGAAGGAAGAGCAAGACTTGGATCTTCCCCTTTCAGCAATGGTGAATTCCATATGTGTCAGGGAATCATATGCTGACATTTTATTTAAGAGATCAGATTTTTTGCTTCTAGGTTTATGACCTACAGAAAAAGTAAAGGAACTCCCTTGCCAATTTATGTGCTTTTTGCTATTCTATAGGTGAGAAGAGGAAAACTTATTTTTTACAAAGAACCCAAAGTTTTGGCAGATAAGGTTAATATAAACATACCAGCAGCCCAGAGGAGGTCAGTGGTAGAGCAGATAATGGTGGGCATGCCTATATGTCTGTCTCTACCCACTTTGTTAGGCTTCTCTTCATCTGGTCCAAACATAGGATAAAAGCCTACTGTTACAAAGAGAACAAGTCAGAGGAGAAGCTGTCTTCCCTCCCACACATCAAAGAATGAGGTAGCTGCTCTCAGTGTAATTTACCTAAATTCTGTAGGGAAAGATACAGCATAGGCAAGGAATAATGGAGTCTTTTTCTCATTTTTATCTGGTTGATGTGTATCATTTGGGTGAACAGATGTTTAGATAATACTCTGTTTTGAAGAGTCTGTTTCTGAGTGACACAAATCAGCTGCTAATCCCAGAGAAAGAGTGGAATGAAGGTGCCAAATGCACTTGGGCCATTCATGTCACATTGGTTAGAAAGGGTACTGTGACATGGAAATGCCTGCTGAGTGGTACATCTATACCCATTTAGCTGCGGAGGAGTTACAGGTAGAGTCCTGTCACAGAATTACAGTTATCCACCTGCTTTCTCTGAGAAGAGCAAAGGAATATGCTTCTTTGTGCCTTCAGTTACATGGTCCCCAAGGACCCAGAGAGGGAGTCCTACAGTGAAGGTCTTCAGCAAGTGTTTGGTGCAAAGATGTGTCCAAATGCTGCAGCCCTGAAGCCATGGGGGGACACTGTTTTACAGGATGTTACTACACCGCCTTGAACTGCTTTGTCTTTTACGTCACTTCTCCCATTTTAGAGCTGGTTTTTATTGCTGAATAACATTTCTGAACATATGCATGGAAAATATGCAAAATGTGTGATAGGACCCTGATAGCTCACAGGAATGTATGTGATTAAATTAGGTTCAAAAGTAAGGGTACCTTATGTCTATCAGACTTCAGTGGATCCAGGCTTTGTATCAGTAATGCTGGATCCTTCCATATTTTCCCTGAGATATTTTCTGACATTTTTTAAATGAAAAGTTACAATTTTAAAAGGGTATGTTCTCTTCAGAGAAGCTCTGTAAAGATCTTGCATGCAGCAGCTGATATTTCAAGCTGTTGAATTAGTAGTTCTGGGTTTCCTTTTGTACTTGTCTGTGCCAAAATGTGATTAGTTGTTTCAGCCCACTCATACCCTTGGTTTGAGATATCTGTGCATTAAGTTAGAAGGGAAACAGCCATGTGGTTCAGGTCCAATATTTGATTTGCATTATAATTGTTAACACTTTTTTGCTACATAGATTTTTTTCAAGACGTTGCCAGGAAATTTTAAAGCAGTGAGTTCTTGTTTTGAAGTGCTTTCTCATTCCATATTTTGGAGCCGAGATATCAGAGCCCTGTGTGTCAGGAGTTGGGAGAAGAAGGAGAAACAGGTGCTGACACTTGACTGCAAGCTACTGGAAGCAAAAGGAAACTCCACACTGGAGCAGACAATGCAAAGGAAGCACTTTGATTTACAGTAATTGTCCTGAGTGGAATCTCAACAACACAGACAGGACAGCTCAAAATACTGTTAGCTGAAATTAATATGACTCTGAGTCACTGAAGATTCTTCACCTAACTTAACAAGTACAAACATCCAGGATTCGAGCAATACCTTTATACACTCAGAACGACACTCTCCCCAAGGAGCTATAGTAGCAGCTCACGAGGGCTGGAGCTGGCTGCTGCAACAGGACATAGATGTTGTGGTGTAAATGATGTGTCATCTCTGTAGCGTATTTCACCATTTTCCCTTTCTTCATCAGCTTTTGCCCACTGCTTTCATTACCATCTCTCTTGGAGGAAACAAAGGAATAGCGAGGAAAGCCAAGTGCAAGCCCTGGTGAAATTGTTGGGAAGATATTATAGGTGGATGCCTGAGTGGAGTTCCTGCCTTTTCACGTCACATTTTCAGTGACTCACTTCAATTCAAAGGCTACTATAAACACACAATAATCTCAATAAGTTTACACAATAAGCAATATTTGTATGTATTTTAAAGCTGAAAGCTGTTCATATTCTGGGCATAGATTTATCATGAAAACCTGAATAACTAGAACAGGATTTTTTAAAGCTTTGTTTAGGGATATGTAGTAAACACTTGAATCAGTGTAGCATTCATAGAAGAGCTGTAAGTGTGCTGTGATTAATTAGGTGATCTGGAAAATTACATAAGAAATATAACGCTGGGTACAATATTCAAGAACATGAAATTCCGCATTTGGGGTAGGAGAGGGAAGAGATAAGAAAACTCCATCCTTGCCAAAACAATGTATTTCACACTTTACTTCAGTTTCAAACATGTGATTGATCCACCACCACATGCCTACAACCAGGAAAGAAAAAAGTTTTCTGTGTGGAGGGGTTGAGGGAATAAGAAATGGGACCCCTGTGAGACTGAAAGATAAGAGTCTTTCATTCTGCTGCCACTGCATCCTCTAAATTTTGCTGCCATGCTGTTCTCACAAAAATTTCTCTTACCAATTTGAGAGGAAACAAATCTGTGCTCCTCCTGTAGTCAAACATAATTTGAAATATTTAGTTACTTTAATAAACTGCTCATGTCAGTAGATAACCTTTCTGAGAGATCAGCTTTGTTAGAGAGCGTAATCAGCTGTTTTCCGAACAGAGTAAAGATGTATTCTCTTGGGTATCTATTATACCATCTTTATTCAGAGCCACATTCAATAAAAATGCAAAAAAAAAGTGGCTGAAAGGCAAATAAAAAATGCTAAAATGTTTTAAAAAAGGGATGTTTTTTAAAGCAGAGAAGACCTCTCTAAGTTCAATGTGTTTTTTGAAATTTCCATGAATACGGGGAACATTGTAACTGAGAGGTGGAAATGAATGTGTGAGGAGCAGTCATCCACACGGGCTTTGCAAAAATTTAATATCTGACAAACAAGCACCTGCTGTGGTGAGGATGAGGTTTTAGTCCTAGGAATTTCATAAATGTTTATTTTCTAGGAATATATGATTTTATCTTGCCAAAATATTAATATTTATATTTTTTTCTATTTTCACAGTTGTTTTTGAGTCAGAAGAACCAGGCATCGCAACCCTGTCTGCTAAAACACACAGCTAAATTTAAACTACACAGTTTTATTTAATATCACTAAGACAGAATATTTTAGCTGTTTCGGTGCGATGGTATTTAGAATAAAATGTTCTTTCACTTTCTAAAGCTGAGATACACGGAAATCTCTGCAATTGCTGGGAGAACTCTTTAAGAGAAATGTAGTCCTCTGAAGTGTCAGATTTAAGCGGCAGGTTTAACTTGATTCCTGCCTGGAAGGGCAGTGGGGTGCAGTGGGGGTCAGACATGAGGTTTGGGTACGTTCTCCATCTCTTTAGCACAGCGGGGAGCGACGCCCTACACCCCGCTGGTGTGTGCAGGAGAGGGCCCGCCCGGGCCCGGCCAGGCCCGCGTCGCTATGGCGACAGCGCCGGCGGCTGCCATGGAGGAGAAGGAGAGCGCCGAGGGTAAGGCTGGGCCGGGGCCTGGCCGGGCCGGGCCAGGCCAACCCAGGGCCGCCCGCCCGGCAGAGTGTGCAGGCGGGCAGCGCGGGGGACGGGCCGCCGCCGGGCGGTACCGAGAGAGGCCTGCCCGCTTAGGGCCTCCGGCGGCGGGATAGGCGGCAGCTGCGGGGTCAGCCCTGCCCGGGGCTGGTGCAAGGGTGGCACAGGGACACGCACTGAGCGACACAGGCAGAGATACACACGCACACACGCACACATATATACAGGAGTGTGTATATTGAAGTCTTCAACATCTTCACGAGGGGAAGCAGAGGGGCAAGCACTGGTCTCTTCATTCTCACGACCACTGACAGGACTCGAGGATACGGCCTGAAGCTGTGCCAGGGGAGGCTGAGGTTAGGTATGAGGAAAAGGTGCTTCACCCAGAGGGTGGTTGGGCACTGGAACAAGCTCCCCAGGGAAGTGGTTGCAGCACCAAGCCCGACAGAGTTCAAGAAGCATTTGGACAGTGCTCTCATTCACACGGTGAGATTCTTGGGGTGCCCTGCGCAGGGCCAGGAGTTGGACTCAATGATCCTGATGGGTCCCTCCCAACTCAGCATATTCTGTGATTCTGTGGTTCTGTGATTCTATATATGTGTATATATATATATGTGTATATATATATATGTGTGTATGTATATATATATTTGCATATATCTGTGTGCATGTATGCACATATGTACATGTATATGAAAGCACGCACACGTGCATATTTACACACACACAGAGAAATACACCTCCTGCCCCCGTCCCGTTCAGGGTGGTCACAGCAGTGCCTCCACCTCAGGGCAAGGAGCTGCTCCCCAGCACTCCTTGCCACAGGGGATGCCACCAGCTGCCCATGGCCAGTGTCACCTGTGGCCAATGCCACCTGCAGGCAGTGGCCACCGGCACTGGCAGCCTTATGGTTGTGTTGCTGCCACTCAACTGAGCGGCTGAACTGAGCTGGAGTCACTTGGTCGTCTCTTTTTGCAGTCATTTCTGGATGCATCAGACTCTCTCTGCCAGAAAAAAAAAGTAATCTGTGCTGCTGCTAGCACTGTGGCTTATTTTTAGAGGCAAGCATGTTCTACTTTAGGGAGTGTTGCCAGAAATTATATTTTATAGGCTAAAGGTAATTCCTTCTTCAAGGATATTCAAGTACCATTTCAAGGAAAACGTATTTTCTGCAAAGCTCACAATGTTGTGACTTCTGAAATCCATCCCTTCTCTAAGTAAACTTGGTGTGTTGCAGTAGTTTGCAAATTCTGAGCATTGTATTTGAAATAATTTAAACAATGGATTAGTTCATATTATTTAGGAAACAAATAATATATTCCACAGGGAAGTCCAATATAAATAGTTGCTGTGGATAGTGCTAGATGAGTAATTTGATTTTGGTAGAAGTATTTCTAGCTGCACTTTGACACATAGATACCTTGCAGACATTAAAAAATAAGGCTGATGTAGTTTCATTGAAGACTATTCTAAAAGTGGTTGTTTTTAATATTGATTGTCCTTTTTGTTTAGCCTTGTGAAAGCATATTTCAAGTGTTGCAACTGAAGATGAGGTGCAGTGCTGGCAGAGGTGAATAGAGATGTAGGATAGCAGCCTAGAAGTCTGCTGGACCGTCTGAGAAGACAGAATGTGGTGTTCTGGCAGGATAACAGTAGTATTGGGAAGTTCTAGCTCCATATGTTTTGGGCACCCATATATGTAATACTGAGATTTTGCACCATTTTGGTAATCCACAGCCAGAAACTCTTGGAGAAGAAAGGTCATGGGTTTTTGACTGCTCAAATAATGAATTTAAATGCCTTTTTTTGTAGCTTCAAAGTGAGAATACTTTGTAAGAAGTTTAATTATTGTATTACTAAAGACAGATCTCTTGGGTTTTTTTACACTTCATGTTTTTTTTAGATCCTGTAAAACACTATTCCCAGAAGAGTATCAGATGTCATCTTCTAGAGGAAAATTGTACTGTCATCCTAAATGTCCTTGATCCGTAAACTCCATCCCTGGCCCTCCAATGGTTCATGGAAAGTGACATTTAGTTTCTTTTCCATAGAATGAAGAAAATAACTTGTATCACAAGGAAAAGTCACTCATGAGAATCACAACAGTGTCTGCTGTTAGGCAAACCAGTTGCTTATTGCCCTATAAAGGTGCCTCATTATTATAAAAACAGGTGAGGTAAGCTAAAAGTCTCATTAGCAGAAGCAATCCCCTAAGAATAAGTCACTTACACCATTTCAGACTTGCTATTAGCCTTCTTGCTGAGAGCAGTTAGAGGGTTAATTAGGATTCCCGACTCCGGATTCACACATTGATTATGCTTTCTTCTGACAAGTATTCCACATCTGTGCAAACTGCAGCTTTTACTTTATTATGCTTCAAACTAATAACATTAGTTGCATTGTCAAATAACTAGTCCTTAAGTATTCCTCTCGGTTCTTTGTAGAACTGCAGCTCCACCAGCTTTCATGGAAGGGTTTCCCTTAGGTCCTATTATCTTCCAAGTTCTGTCTTCTTCAAAGTCGAAATGCCTACTTAAATGTTTTACAGATGTACATGATGTACACAAGGAAAAATGGTGAAAGGCCAGATCCTTCTACCTATTGAACATGTTATTCACATGAGTATTACTCTCTAACTTAAGCAAATGTTGTGAATAAAATCTTGTGTGTGCATAAAGTGTTAATGGGATCGTGCCCATACTATCTGTAGCTATGTGTTTTATGTATGAATTTATATCCCTACATTTGTGCTTTCAACTATATTTAATGTTTTTTTTCATACTCATCTGATCATGCTAGACTATTTGCATAATCTTTCATTTTTGTACATTTGTCCCTATCTTCCCTTCTATCATTCTGTTCCTTTCCCTTTTTCTGCTACTTAATTCAGTCTGTCTGTTCTTCCATTTACTCTCAGATACTGTCTTTGTAATTTGACACAACATGTCAGATTTTTTAAGTTTTAATACCTTTGATCTCAATACTGATGTTAACAGAACCTGAAAGCAAAATGCCAGACTGGTAGTGCCTCAGGTAGAACTAGACAGAAGACATGTTTTTTTCCATATGGGATTTAAGAAAGTACATAAAGGAGAGAATACTCAGTGTTCCTGTATCATTATGGAAATGTTATGTAATTGATTGGTATTAGAGTTTTTGGTAAGACCATATTCTTTGTGCCAGATAGTGCATATTTAAAATGCAACTAAAAAGTCATGGATTTTAATCCAAAAGGGAGTATATTAAATAATCTGAGTTCCTGTTTCATCCATTTACACCCATATGAAACCGAATAACTAGTTCTGGATAACAGATGTCCTTCAGAAAGTTACTCTTTTTGGATATGAAGACTTATGGAGAATAACCTTCTGCAATGATGGCTTTCTCTGGTACATGATTAGTAGTTGTTCTGGGTAGTTTGAGTTACAATTACCACATGTAATTGAGCCTCACAAAACCTCTTCCTACCACGTATGAAGACGCGCAGTCAAGTGGATGTTATAAGTGGAAATGGGAAGAGTTTTCACCCCAATTTTATTATGTAAATACAGTAGCAGTGTGTTCAGTCATACCTATATGTCTGCTCTTTACCTGCCCAGACTGGCTGCCTGGCATGCTGATGAAATCAGGAGTTTACTGGAGATAACAATTGGTAAGAGCTAGCTACATATCCCATTCAACTACTACCTTCTTGCAAAGAAGCAGAGTTACCACTACATCACCTGCCATGCTGAATCTCTTCTGGAATTAACATCTAAACCTTCCCTTCCCATGTCACCTGGCTCTGCCTGCCTTTTGATACTGATAGAGATACTGAAAATGTGCTATCACTACTTGTTCTGTTTTAATAAAGTTTCAAGTCAAAGCTTAGAGAGCCTAGGAGCTGCCATGAGCACTGTAGGCAGTTGTAACCATTAATTCTGCTTGGAGCACACTTAATTAACATGAGAGTTTCAAATCTGACACAGAAAAGCACTTAAGCCTTGTAAGGCTTTGGGGAATCCTGCTGAATGGGATAACATGATGCACATGACACTTAAGCACATGAGTACATTTGAGGGTCTTGCTATATTGAGGATTTTAAAATATGTTTTTGAGAGTTTCACAAATGAGCATCAGCATTTGAAAGGTACAAAAGCTATAAATTAAACACGATAAACCTTCAGGCTAGAGGAGTCTATCAGACAGATTATCTCAATTTAAAAAGTGACAGTGTTTCATTTATGGGAAAATATACAAAATTAGTATGAGATGTTAAAAATAAGTGGCTTTCATAGTGCTCAAGCAAGCAATATTTCAGCTCTGGAGGAAAATCTGAATATATGAGATCACTTAGGAACTCAGCATGCAGTTTTATCACAGTGGAATTTACAGATGAACACTATGAATATTTTTATATTCTCTTGTTGACATTGCTGTAGGAAATTATGTGAGAATAAAAGTTTATAGCCTTTATTAGACTGTAATGCAGTTTGAGATGCACCCTGGCATCAATCTGATTTACGTTTTAATATTTATACTTATTTGAGAGTGAAACAAAAATTAAATTTTGTCCATCTCACATGGACAAACACAGGTTGTAGAGCTGATCCTCTTGGCTATACTCCCCCAGCAAAAATTGATCTCAAATGAATGTAGAATAGGTAATTGCAGATTGACATGTTTCTTGTTTCCATGGTGCATAAAACGACAGAAGTTTTTCAGTTTGGCTCTACTTCTAGATGATTTATTGAATAAAAATTGGCTGCTGTGCAGGCAAAGGCTTTAAACTTTTTTGTCTTTTAAACAATACCAACCAGCAGATACACAGGGCTGACATGGAGCTTGAGAACCCCCACAAATTAGCTTTCCAACAATAGTTATCATGTTATTAAGAATTTCCATGTCTACATACTAATTACTCTGAGATCTGAGGGGTTGGGAGGTTTTTTTGCAATTTAGGAGTACCTGTATTTTGTGTGAACAGATACTGCTTCGTTGCTATTGGCAATAAAATGTGTTGGGCTGGAGGTTGTGGAAGGGAAATGGTCTTTTGGGTAACAAGAGATCTGGCATGAAACTGTTGTCAGGCCCGGTGTTTAGCCCCTAGGTGGGAGGTGGCCATGCAGACAGCAGTGCTGGTCACACCAGTGCTCTGTCCTGGCCAAATCCTGCCATGGGGTTCGGCTGCTGCCTTGAGATTATGGCTGAGGTGGGGGGCAGAAACTGAGAATATCTCCTACACATCCTGTGAGGTGTCCTGAGAGAAGAAGGGGTGTGGCAGCAACATCCCAGCCCAGCCTGTGTGGAAGTAGGCCTTGTACTAAACGTGGCAGTGACGTGGGGAAGGGAATGGGACAGTCAGCGGAGGGGCTCAGGGTGCGCAGAGGTGGCCAGAGAAGCAGAGCTCACAGGTACCTGGTGCAAGGGTAAAAGCTAGTGGCACGATGAAGGGCTAGAGTTCCCAAACTTACCTCTTACCCCCACTGCTTTTGAGGTTGGATTAGGTGCTACCTGATGGGTCTCAGAAGATATTTTTATAAATGGTCTTCAATTGTGAATGTCCATCTTTAACAAAGTACAGACTACCAAATTTTTGAAAATGACAGCCTGCCTCAAATGATTACAGGAATGTTGTTAATTCATTGTTAAATGTATATGTCTTAAATTTGTCAGTCGAAATTCTGTTCAAATTCAGAATATTGCTTTTAGGAAAACAAAAAGAAAATTGGAGGTTCATAGTCATTCACAGTATGTAAAGAAAGTGGTTTCGGACTGTAAATGATACTTTCAAGACAGTTCCTTAAAAAGCAGTAGCTGCAGCAGACCCCTGTAATCCTTGCCACTTTGTTTCACTCTTAACAGTCTTCCTTTGCGTGGTCAATGACAGAGCAGTGCAGATAGAATTGCAACCAGTTTGGAAACTATTTTTCTAACCCATTTAACACCAAATTGAAGGGTTTGTGATATATTACATAATAACAGCATGTATTAAAAGTCATACTTAAAATGCTCATTCTCCTGTTATATTGTAGATTCCAAAGAAGAAAGTTTACAAACTGTTGTATTCTAGCAGCGGTACTGTGGTACTGCAGATAAACTTCATAATAGCTTATGTTTAAAATACATTAGTTCTCAGAGCACTAGTATCCAGTTAATTCTGGTCCCTGGTTGCGGACCACTTAAGCAGTCCATGTGCAGAGGCATATTCAATTCAGTTCAGTAGGCATATTCAATTTATGAGATGTTTGCTGCTGCCACGTGCAATCAGGTGTCCCTTGTCAGTGACTAGTGACAAGGTGCCCTGTTGGGGCTGTCCCATGTCCTTGGCAGAGTGAGCTGCTGTTGAGGGGCCACAGCAGCATGTGCATTGATGCATTTTGGTGGAGCGTGGGGTGGTGCATAGGTGTAGTAGGCTGTGGGTGTCGGAGTTGTCCTTTGTGGATCTCCCATCTGCTTCTGGGGCCAGCACTGTGGGGAGTCCAGGAGAAATGGAGACAAATGCCTTCTGCGACCACACAGCACGGCAGCAGGGGTTGTGTTCTGCCAGTGTCACAGCCTATGTAAGCTTTTCATTTTCAGCAGCAGCTGGAGATATAGCGAGACTTGGCATCACCAGGAGAGCTACATATCCTTGCAGGGCAGTTTGCTGGTGGTGATGAAAGAGAATATAAGTATGGGCTAGACATAGCTCTTTCATTATATCTCAGGTGTGGCTGAGATGAAAGAAAGATATAGGACAAATTGCAACAGTGTAGATGACTGTTTTTGGCAGCTCTGAGCTGCCACATGGGTGCTGGCTGATGCCATTGCCAGAGTTGAGATTTCAGGGATGTACAAGACATCCCTGATGGAGATTTATTTAGAGTTTTTCTCTGCCTTATGAAAAGGGACACTGCATGTGGCTGGTATTGGCTTTAAAAAAGGTGTCACAATTATTTTCTGCAGGCTAAAAAACATCAAGTGCTGGCATTTCTTTAACTTCTCTGAAGGAAGGATAACATCCTGACTTTCCTCAAGAGAGGTATAAGATATTTAAATGTATATTACCTGTGAATCACAGGCATACAGGAAGCAATCCAGATCTGTGCATAAATCAGACTTCTTGCTTTCTTTTCTTTGGATGACTGGAGGCACGTCTCCACATCGTCTGATCAGAAGAGGAGACCTTTGTATCAAAAGGAAAGGATTTCCCCCATCATTCTGTAAGTTAGCGCAGGGCATGTTGTTTCACTGCCCTCAGTGTTAGTTGCATGTGATGGCAAATATTTGGCAATTTGTCTGTGGTCACCAGCTAGCAGAAGGAGAGCTTTGTTGTTAGAGCTGGACCTGTGCAAATGATTAGGGTGAGGGATATTAGTCAGACCTTGCTGCTTTGGCTAATGAAGCTCCAGGTTTTGTGAAGTCAATCTCAGTCACCAGTGGAGTAGCTGCAAAATGATGATGTGCTTGTCTGGCTGAAATTCAGGTCATAATTGAGACCAGTTAGGTTCAATTTGGATTCTTCCTGAGAGTCCTTATTGCATGCTGCTTCCAAAATAATAATCTACAACAGTTGTGAGGCCTGTGGAACTAAAGCAGCATGCGCTATGGCCAGCTACTTGGGAAGACAGGTAGGGCCAAATCCCGAGAGCTACAGTTGGACATTTCCTGCTATGCCCCAATTATTGCTCTAAAAATGTTACAGCTACTCCTGACATAAAATGTTTGACATCTTATCAAATGATAATGCGCATTGTTGTGATCCAGAACTCAATAGCTTTCTCTGTCCTGTAATACTACTGTAACTTTCCTATCCCAGGGTCTTAAGGCCCGTCTCATCCAACACTTCCCTCCAAGAAATGCAAAAAGGAAAAATGGATTTCAGGGAAAAAAAATACGTTTCAACACTTGACCAAATATGAGAGACAAAAAAGAAGAAACTGGCTCTTCTTCAAAGATTCTACAACAACAAATGCAGAAAGTGTGGGCTAACAGACTCCTGTGAATGCTGGGAAGGGAGAAACCCCCATGGTCAGCATAGATGCTGTTGTATTTTGAAAGATGCTCAGGAGGACTGACAAGCGTTTCTGCTGTAAGTAGCAATGACTCCATATTCTTTCAAGCTCTAAAAGATTATCCCTACTTTTTATCTGAGGTTTGAGCGTATGCAGGGCAAACCCCATATGCATTCCTTGTGTTTCCTGGTGTTATGTATTCTCCAGAGGGTATAGGCAATGAGATGTATGTTACTGTTCACTGCATAACCCTGCACTATTTAAAATGGGGGTGGGGTGACAGTGTGTCAAGGCACAAGGAGTAAGGTGCTTAAGAAGATCAGGTCAGGGCATTAGCTCTCACTATTGAGTGTTTTAGAGCTCAGAAAGACTTTGTACTCATGGTGATAAAAATCTCTAAGCTGCAGCTATAGGGAAAGGTGCAAGCCTGAGCTGTGAAGTCACACTGCAGCAGCAAGGTGCTTGTCACTGGGCACTGGCCCCCAATGGCCAAGGGACCGTGGGAGATGACTGGAGGAGCTCAGGGCTGTGACAAGGTGGAGCAGCAGCAGAGCAATAGTAAGTTGGAGCAGGAGGAGGGCTGGGTGCCAAGTATTTGCTTGCACACTTCCCTGCTACTTAAAGGTAGTAATTGCAGTAATCTTCCCACCCAGCCATCCTGGCTGGTCAAAACGGAGAGCAGAAAACGTACTTGTGCTGCTGCCTATGTGGAAATCCAACTTGCTTTGCTATTTTCTGACAGAAGAGTTTCTGCCTATTACCACCAATGAAGTAGTGGATGATGACCTCCACTGGACTATTTTCCTTGCAGATGTAAAAGGAATGCTGTAGCATGGCTTACAAATTACTCACTAGAAAACGTGTCAGAATTTTAAATGGAATTAGCCAAATTACAGTTTTCTTTTTTGATTTTTTTTCTCCCCTGGATGTGCTGCTAGGTCCAGAACACTTAATCAGCAGGTGTATCTAGTGCTGTAGCCAAGTCCTGGCCAAGTCTGCAGACTTTCAAGACCTTCCACTTCCCATCTCAGCAAGCTGCTGATATGGGCTACTGCCTGGACTTGCGGCAGCTCAGGAATCCTTCCCAGAGTCTTACTAACCAGCCAGCTACTGCACCTCCATTTCTCCTCTTTGGTGGACGCAGACCAAATCCAAAAGTGATAAGTCATTCTGTGAAGTGAAAGTAGGAAGGACACCTTCCATACCATCCCTCAAAAAAAAAAAAAAAAAAAAAAAAAAAAAAAAAAAAATTGAAAAATTGATCACTCATCAAACTGCAGTGCTTCAGATTTGAGAAAATTTAAGTCTTATCTGAGTACAGCCAGGTAGTATTCCTTGATCATTCCCTAGGATTACAGGCTTTTCTGCTGATGCTTATGAAGACTGATGTTTCAGTATCTATAGATATATATGCAGATATAGCATATCTCCACAGATTGTGTACCGTAAAAGCATCAGAGCATATTTCGTTGAGCTTCTTCTAGGATGCATGAAGTGCTATCACTGACATGGATTGATACGCACCTGTGTTGCATCATTCAGACGAGCTGCCTAGAAAGGAATGATTTTTCCCTAACAAACCATGTGATTGTAGCGTTTTGCCTCAGTGTGTCCCAGAACTGTGTAGACTGAGCTTGCCCTCACCAACAAGGTCCTCAGGAACAATTTAAGCAGGAGGAAGGAAGGAATTTCTTGCCTCTGAGGTAGGGGAGAGACTAATCACACACATCACACAAAGAGATCTGGAGATTATGATGACAAAAGCACGAAGCTGAGAAAGAAGGTTCAGCAGAGCAAATGGGTGCTATCTCAGAGGGAACAGCAAAGTGAGCAGAGCTGAGGTGGTGTCGGTTGCCCTTGCCTTCGTGCATTTCTGTGTAAAGGAGATCCATGAGATAACAGGAGGGGCAGATTCGTATTCCCTACCACATTCTCAGCATGTGCTGCTGCCTTTTTTTTTCTTTTTCAGTGGCACCAGACTTGCAGTCTGTCTTTCATATCTCTTCTTCAGGACCAAACACTCCACATGCCCAGCCCTGAAGAGCATTTAGTGGAATTTTAGGGACTGTAAGAAACACTGTATCCCATTAGCAGGATTCTTGCTGGTTCCCAATCCCACTCAGCCACTCCTAACATTTAACATTGCCTTCACTTGCAAGTTCTGCTTGGCTATAAATAGTTTCAGTAAGTTTAGAGAAAGTTTGGTTTGCGTTTTGGGTGTAGGAGGTCCTTATGCCTTTTATTTCTTTGATAAATTGCAACCTTCCATTCTGGGGACTTCCTCTAAGAATTGGGTGGAACCAGAGAAATTAACGCTTCAGTTTCAGGAGCCTGGGCACAGGGAGGCTGTCAGGGTTGTAGTATAGGAACTGATGCAGGAAAAAATGGTTTATTGGTCCCCTCCAACATATGGACAATTTTGTGTTGCAGCAAGCATCTGTTAAGGAATTTGCAGAGGTAGCAAGGCTATTCCTTGTAATTTGCCCTTCTCCATTCCCATAGGCAAATGCCTTATCTGCAGCAAGCCCAGGCAGTGGTTGTAGTTCCACTGTGGGTTCATGCTGACATACTTTACCATCTGCATCCCCTGGTTTTGATAAATACAGTGCAAGCTCAGGACAGAGCAAGCAAACAGCAGCTCTTAATATAGCAGCTCTTCAAGCTGTTATATCATAATGACTCGAGGCAGACAGGTATGAGTTACCAGGTGAGGTTACTGAGTGATCTCTCTATACTGGTGTGGGGGCTGTCTGCCCAGCACAGACCGGGATAAATAATGGCATCTTGCAGGAGCAACCAGAAGTGACAGCATTAAAATGGGCTTGATGACCTACAAGAATGTGTACCATAAGGGAAAGAAATGTTTTTCCATTGATGAACTGTGTTTGATCCAGAAGGGAGGTCAGCAGTTAAGACTGCCCATGACTCCAGCGCTTTTTGTGAGAGATGAATGGGACAAGAACTTTATGAATGGTGGATAATCCCTTTCAAATCAATGACATTTTAATATGAACTGTGTTTTGAGGTAGTGTGAACTATGGGTTTAAACACCTTTGGAAATAGAGGGTGGGGAAAGACATTAACTATTTATACCTTCTTTTCCAGCTTGACTGTGGCATCCTCCATGGTCTGTTTTGTTCTGTGTTACAGCAACTAGCAGCTTGACTGCTTATCAAGGCAGCAATAGTTTCTATACTTTGTTTCTTGACAGTTTGCTAATTGCCGCATCAGTTTTATTTGTTTTTGTTCCCATATGTATTGAGACATCTGTATCTGTGGCAGATTAGAATGCCATGGCATTTAAAATAACACCTACTCAACAGTCAAAACCTGGGATAATACTGAGGATATCTTGTTTCATTAGGTGAAGTTACTGGCAAATTGTAACTTCAGTAGTTACTGCCAACTAACTACCACAAACTAGATATATTTTGCAAATTGATATATTATTGCATTTTTCAGCTTTGAGGTTAAAATGCGCAGTTGCTATATTATATTTTATAAGTCTTTAATGAATTTGTCAACTTCTAATGGAACTAAACAAGATATTTCCATTGTGGTTGATCTGAATTCTTTTTACTTTTTAATGCTCTCAAATTCTATAAAATAGTATCATTTTCACGACCAAAGCTGGAATCAAGATAGTGCTTAATTTTTTATGTCACTTTATTATATATTTTGCCCATGTTACAGCTGTCTTTTGTAAAGAAGATAAAAAGGAAAAATTGTATTTAATATTTTTGTGTCAGAATTTGAAGTAGCTTTTGCAGTTAACTTTTCCACAGTCATCATGAAACTGACAGCCTGTGTTTTATTATCAGACATCAAATTAATTACCTGATTTTTCTAAACTCTATTTGCTGCTGGTGATTTTGTTCTCATGGTTATTCACATTAGGTGCCATGGGGCTGTGCAAAGATTGTTCTGATTGCTCCACTCTGAAAGCTCCATTCTATGTATCTATTTTTAAATATAGTCCCTTTATTTTTATTCTCTATTAGTTTCCCATGAGGCAGTTACTGTGATGGAAACACCCAGGTAACTTTTCAGCTCTCACATGTACTGCCATTAGGAAAAGAGGTATGAGAGTAGGGTGAGGTTATGCTTTTAGTCCAAGGTTGCTCACATACATGATGATGATGAGTGTAGGCTAAACAATCCCAGCTCCCTCAGCCTCTCCTCACAGGACTTGTGTTCAAGTCCCTTCACCAGCGTTGTTGCTCTTCTCTGGACCTGCTCCAGCACCTCAATATCCTTCCTGAACTGAGGGGCCCAGAACTGGACACAGTACTCAAGGTGTGGCCTCACCAGCGCTGAGTACAGGGGAAGAATCACTTCCCTGGACCTGTTGGCCACACTGTTCCTGATACAGGCCAGGATGCCATTGGCCTTCTTGGACACCTGGGCACACTGCTGGCTCCTCTTCAGCTTCCTGTCAATCCAAACTCTCAGGTCTGTACATGGTGTATGTTGTGATAAACATAAGCAATAGGAAGCAATGACATGGCCAATTCTTAACAATTCTGAAAAACATGAACAAAAAAGCTTTTGCTGTTCTTGAGATTTCATTTTTATCTCTTTGAAAACGCATGCAAGTGACCTCTACATAAACCAGTTAAGCTTTTTTATTCTTCTACACCAACAGACTAAAATTCAGATTGCCTGAGTATTATTATATTAACATGGGATGCTTCTTATCTAGGAGAGAAAGCATTATCCCTCTCCTGAGTCTGCAGGGCATAGGTTGCATCCCCAAACTGGAGTAGGTTCTACTGTCAGTGAAGACTGGTCATTTCTTGGGAACTGACGTTTACCAAATTTCATGAAGCTACATGTTTTATCTCTTCATTCAATCTGAGTGGCTAAACTCAGGTGACACATTTCCCATTGGTGCCATCAATACTTTGCATCAATTTGTTTTCTTTGTATTCCAGTTCAGGAATAGGTTTATCCCTTCTTTGGATGACTTGAGCTGCTTTATCAGTGTCTTGTTTTTCTTCAAAATATTCTTGATTTGTCTTTTTAGAATGCAGACTCTTCAATGATCACATATCTTAAATTGTTTCATTATGTATCACAAGACACAGAGAAACAACATTGCATATTCTGCAAGCTTACAGCTTAATCATATCGTTAATTTCTTTTCTGATACCCAATACGTTAATATCATACATGCTATAGGAGGTACAGAGTAACAAAGGAAAAATATTTGTCTTACCTCAAAATTTTTAGAGCATGTGCTGGTTCAGCACATTATACTGACTGTACATTAAGCTTCCTCTGGAACTAAAAAGTTCACTAGAAAAAAAATCTAATGCATGCGTTTTCCTCTACAGAGCAGAAAGATCTTGCCAATAAGTCAGATTCAAATGGTTTTCTCCATGTTCCTTTGCCTCAGTAATTTCCTTAAAATAGAATTAGTTAAATGCTGTAAGGTTTTCTTCTCTGAGGTGCAGCAAGCTTTCTGAATTATTTTTAAGTCAGTCAAGCTCCCCACATGTAACTTGAATGCAATGCAAGTGTTTGTGGCAGAAAAATTTAGGGAGTTGTATACTTTGCTTTGAATCTAGGAAAGAGAACAGGGGCATGTTCTCTTACACTGATACCATCACCAAGAATTCGTTATGACACAACGTTGGCTTTCCCTTTTTGTTCTGGAAACACAACACCTTGATAAAACTGATGAGTTTATCTGAAAGTATTTGAGATTTCAGCTGTACAGGTGGTGCTGAGTATTGTGACAGCTCTTTAATATCTTGACCGAGGTAATAGTCCAGTTAGAACTTGCTTAAAGTTCTGGTTAGATCTCGTAAGAGCTAATTAATAACCTCAGAGTTTGAATTGTGAAGTCTCTTACTGGTTTTTTTTTTCTGCAAACATCAAAGACAAATCTCTTTTAGTTTTTAGTTCATCTCTTTTATCCTAAAAAGGGTGGCCATAGGGGCCTTACAGAAGAATGTTAGAGCAGTGTGGGGAGGGTGGTTAAAAAGAGTAACTTGGATCCATGAGCAGAAAGAGAAGGTTTGCTGAAGTTGAGTGCAGATTGCAGGAGGCTTTAAGACTCAGATTTTTTGTATGGCTGACTGCATAGAAACATCCCCTTTTGTGTCCATTGTCTTCTTAAAAATGTTCCTTTTACATCATGGCACTCTTTGTATTTCACTCCCAGTTCAGCTGACAGGACCAAGGTCACTGGCCACTTTTTTTTGTTGAAATAATGGTTAGTGGAAAAGAGAAGTGGTACTGTAGTATATAGCCACTGATATGGTTTTGTACTTTGTGCTGATAAGCCCCAGTTAGTGGATGGGAGATCTACAAATGAGCTGTTGCTAACAGCACTTTAAGTAAAACTGGAACAACAACATGCAAATGACTCTAAACTACCTGCCACTGAGTTGGAGTTACCTGGTTGTGTCCCTTATCCTTTCAGACTGACTGGTTCCACAAGTCAGCCCCATGTGAGAAAGGGTTCCTGTCAGCAGAGACCTCAGGGGTTTCCTCACACCTCCTTGTAACCATAATATAATACTACGAAGAGAGGATGGAGTAATTAGTGAGGTGTCCTCATACACAGAGGAGTTTAAATATAAAATTGACTATATATATTAAAATATGCTTAGATTAATGTTTAAAAAGACTAAATGTGTCAGGTATGTGAGCAGTAACACTAAGTAATAAAATCAAGTCTGCTGGTGCTTCTACAAATCAACCCTTAATTTTACTCTTTAATAGCACGAAAGAGTTCCAGTAAATGGTTAATAGGTTCATCAGGCGGCACAGGGACTAAATGTTTTCCTGTGAGCAGCAGACAGATGCTGCTCCCCAGCATGTTAAGTGGTTGTTTAATGTTGGGCTACCTGTTCTTATGATAAGTCTTTTTTTCTGCACATAATTTCTCTTCAGTGAAAGGAAAGGTTAGCTTTTTGAACCATCAGAGCAACTGGCCCAGAAAAGGAAAGACAGCAAGCTCATACAGTTAAATGAATGGTAGAATCTAGCAAATTGCATCAACTAGAAATCCCCTTTTAAAATCCTCATTACTCAAGAGTCTGGCAGAGCCACATCCAGTTAATGGCTTCTGTTCCCTACAAAGACTTAAGTGTAGTCTTTGAGGAAGAAATGTCACAACCGAGGTAGGTGTGCTGCTTAAGGGCTGGCTGCAAGTGGGCCTCAGAGTGCTGGGCAATAGTGTGCACAAGCTGAAGAGGAGCAATTCAATCTGAAAGAATGACAAGAATTGATTTGGAAGTCCCAGATCCCTGTCAGTCTTACTTAACTGACAGTGTCTAGAGCTTTATCTAGTTCACACTAAACAAACGGAAAATAGCAAAGGAAGTACAGGAAAGAAAACTGATAGTGAATACACTTTCAGTTAATGTGTCTGAGGAACAGATTTTAAGACATTTTGCCTTCTTTTTGCATATGTGGTAGGAAGATATGTTACAATGAGGCAACAATGACAAATATCTGAAGCATTTCAGCAGCATAGAATTGGAAATAATATATCATCCCTACAGGACTCATTTGAGGAAAGTATTTGTAGGTATTAGAATCCTTTGTAGCATGGTATGTTTAAATATTTATTTATTTAAACAATTAGGAGTAGTCCAATAATTTTATCTTTGATATGTGTATTGTTTTTCTTGTTAGTAGAATAGGTGAATGAAGTCTTTTATTCAATCAAGGTGTAGGTATTTCTGTCCTGAAAAACAGATAAAACATTGTTCCACAGGGCAACATGTAACTTTCATTGATCTACCCATCGTGCAGAGTCTCCTTGTATAGAAAAATTTCAGTACATTAGAGCATCACATCTGCTGAGTTAACTGCATATCTGATTTCTTGTGCCCTTCTTGAAGGTATAATTTTAAAACTTTACCTTTTTCTTATCCTAAAACCGGAATCCATCTTCTTTTCCCTCCCAAAGGGAGGTTTAGAGTGAATCATAGAAGTCTTCAGATAACTAGCTTTGCCATCCTGAACTATGCTGAACATATTTGCCTTTCATTCCTAGAGGGAAGATGAGAGATTTAGGCAGTAGCTTATTAGGTGTTTACTCAGCTCACCGAGAGTTTTTGAGAGGAATACAGTATACTATGTTTTCTTCCATGGATATGGCTCTTGAATCAACAACTTTGTCTGAGTTCTTGGAAGAAATATAGATTATCTGGTACCTAGATTAAATCATCAGGTTCATTTCATTTCATTTCAGGACCTTTGTTTATCAGGCCTCTTGAAACAGGTAAGATTAATGTACCCTGTTTTCATAAAAAAAAGCTTGAAAAGGCTGGATGCTTACATGGTTCCAGTACTTAAAATCTTTCCCTGCCCTCCCTTGCCTAATTTTTATTTCTACAGAAGGCTTACACATCAGGACTGGAACATACAGCTATAAATTTTCCTCCAGCATTTCTCTGTTGCAAATCGTAGTATACAGTTGAAGGGCCTGATCTCAAGAACTAAACTCCAAGTCTACACTGAAGGCTAGATCTGAGACTCTTTGAAGTCACTGGAAAAAACCCTTAAAATTTAGTAGTTTGAGAGTCTTTAGGGACTTCTCTACAAGGAATCAGGCCCACTTGGATTGAACTGTGGGATTTTTTTAAAGAATTCAGTTTGCATTCTTACTGGCACTTAGGCACAGAAAACATAGGCATTACTGTCAAGCTGTGAAAAGAATACAGTTTGTCCTTCATCAGGGACTGGACAGGGCTCTTCCTCAGTGAGCTCTAGTCTCCTATCCATTGTACGAGTACCTGCCTATGCTTTCATCAGGGCAATATAGTCCAAGGGACGAATACAGGATATATTCATACCTCTCTTCTCTTTACGTATTCTCTGGGGAGTTCAGTGCCAAACACAGATGGAAAGCAGCACGCAGCTGTAGCTTTATAAGGGGATGCATCTCTCGTCTACATGAAGAAGAGGTTCCTTATAGCTGGTTCAATCCACTGCTGTACTGAACTGTTTGCAGCCTGTGATGGGCTGACCTTGGCAAGCTGCCAGGCACCCACCCAGCCTCTCTCTGCTTTCCTCAACAGCACAGAGGAAGAAAATATGATGAAAAAGCTCATGGGTCAAGATAAAGAGAGGGAGATCACAAAGCCAATGTATCATTCAACTATGGTCAGTTCTGACACCCTTTGCCAGCAGAAAGATATTTCTATCATGAGGGCAAGAAATCAAATGAAAAAATTGATTGCACACTACAGCCCCAAGGATTCCCTACTATTGGGATTGTAGAAAACTAGGTATGAATTTTTTATGCCTGTAGAAAAAAGGTCCAGTGGCTTAATGTTGGTCAGAGCTGCTCAACAGACCTTAACACCACATCAGCTAAAGAAGAAAATAAATTGTCTACTAGAGGAGAACTGTGTTTTACTTATTATGTTGAAAATACAGAAGAGAAGTATGAAAACGAGAAAACAAGTGTCCCTCATACCAGTCTAATTCTGGCTGTCACACAGATTTTCCTTGTGGCATTGCTGTGGAGGCTGGGGGGCTAGCTCAAAAAATGCTGCCTCATGAGCTGGTTTGCCAGTTGGAGTTTGGGGGTGTATTTAGCCACAGGAACCAAAAGTTCAGCTCCATGTGACTTTGCTTCCCATATTCTCTCACTTGGAGTCAAATATTCATAAATGGCTAACCAGTTCACTCCTTATATACCCCGGTTTTCTTGCCAAGGAGTTTTTCTTTTGAGATAGACCCTTTCCTCTCTTTACATTATTTCTTCAGAATTTATTTCCTGGTATTTTGCCCCAAAAATGCAATTTCTGGCTTATACAAGATTTATCTGTGATAACTTGTGGTTCTTCTTCCCCCCTTCCTTGAGATTGAGATATGAAAAGGAAATGCAGCAAATTACTCCTTCCCCTTTGCTGAGATTGTCTTCTTTCCCAAACTGTTACAATAAATTATTTACCATGAGCCGTATTCACTAGGCACGTATCTTAGCCATCTCTTTATCCCTGGTTCTCAGCTTTTCATTCATTATGACTAACTCAGTGGACATAAGAGCACTTATGTTTCCCTGGATGCAGGAACCTGGATGAAGTGACTTAGCCCTGTCTCAGGGCAAGCCTGGGCCCATGTTTGCCTTTCTCCTTCCACTGACACCATGGCATCCAGGAAGGGCTCAGGCTTGTGGTCCAGAGGGAGCTGTGGCACACTCTGGGCGGGGTCCACACCTAGGCAGCCTTCTGATCATGCAGTTCAGACACACCATTTTCACCAGACTTGATATGGCTGCAGAGCCACAGCAAGGCCATATTACTAATACAAAATGAGAGATTCTGCATTTAAAGTGGGTTTTTTTTCAGAATAACTTCTGCTTTCCTGTCTGCCCCTTTATCAGTTTTGGTGCTTCTGCTGTTGCAAGTCTCAAATTGGAAATAAATCAGTTGCAACAGCACAGTGAATCTTTCTTTTTCTTATGTTTCTCTTTGCAGATGGCAAAGTAGCTGAAATTGAGAAAAGGATTAGAGAAGCTTTTGAGGTGTTTGACCGGGAAAGCAATAAAACTGTGGATGCCAGGTTTGTAAATATATTCACAAAGAAATATTGCAGGATCAAATATAGAGATAAATAACTCCCTAAGCCGGCATCTGCTTTACCAGAAAATGTCATTGAAATAGGCCTTTTGGCCCTGTTTGGACAAGTATGTCTGTGGTGGGTTGACCTTGGCTGGACACCAGGTGCCCACCAAAGCCACTCCATCACTCCTCTCCTCAGTGGGACACGGGATAGAAAATATAACAAATGGCTTGTGGGTCAAGATAAGGGCAGGGATCACTCACCAATTACTGTCACAGGAAAAACAGACTCGACTTGGGGAAATCAATTTAATTTATTACCAATCAAATCAGAGTAGGAATAACGAGAAGTAAAACCAAATCTTAAAAGCAGCTTTCCACCCACCTCTTTACTTCCTGGGCTTAACTTTATTCCTGATTTTCTACCTCCCCTCTGCAGTGGTGCAGGGAGACAGGGAATGGGGGTCAGTTCATCACACGTTGTAGCTGCCAATCCTTCCTTCTCAGGGGGAGGACCCCTCACACTCTTCACCTGCTTCAGCAGTGGGGTCTCTCCCACAGGAGACAGTCCTCCATGAACTTCTTCAATGTGAGTCCTTCCCACGAAGTGCAATTCTTCATGAACCACTCTGGCATGGGTCCCTTTCCATGGATTGCAGTCCTTTGGGAACAGGCTGCTCCAGTGTGGGTCCCCCACAGAGTCACAAGTCCTGTCAGCAGACCTACTCCAGCGTGGGTTCCTCTTCTCCACGGGGTCACAGGTCCTGCCTCCCTAAACCGTCATCTGCTTTTCCAGAAAATGTAATTGGCCCTTTTGTAATCAGTCCTTTTGGCCCTGATTGGATAAGTTTGTCTTTGCTGGTTTAATAGACATTTTGTATTGTTCACTGGTTGAAATTGGCTTGAGAGAGGAATGCTGGGACTGCTGGTGCAATGGGGCAAGAGGAAGCTGCAGCTAGGCAAGAGGTCTGAGGCCACAATTAGTGCTAGTAAATAAATCCCTGCTCTGATAGCTCATTTGGCACTACAGGACCTGGATCCTTATGAAACTCCTCACTTTTAGGGTATTTCAGCACATCAAGGGGTGTCCCTGCCAGTGTGTGTGTCACAGTTACCTGCACTCAGTAGGTGTCTTCAATGGAAATGCATCCTTCTTCTGGGGTAATGTGGGAGGTGGATGTTGCTTTGGCAGGGAGGTGGTTTTAGGAGACTTGGGAGAAACTTGCCTATAATTTATTTATGAATAATAATAATGATAACAACAACAACAGTAATATAAAAATTAACATAAAGATGATCATACTTGATTGCACCAGAAGTCTATTTAGCCCAGTACCCTCAGTTGAGCTACCAGCAGTTTCCTAGGGGAGGAATGTAAGGAATTGAACAAATATGCAGTATTTTCTTGTTGGTTTTGTACATCTGGTACATTATGATTTGAGTGGCCTCTGGTTTATTTTTTTCTATCCTATGATGAATAGCAAACATTTGTTCTCTGTTAATTTTCTCGTTAATGATTTCATACCTGGCTGTCACATTTGTCCTCCATCACAGTAATTTAAGGCTGAAGAGTCCAGATGTGTTTAATCTCTTAGGAGATGCTATTCCATAGCTCTGGCCATTCTTTTTTTGTGCTTCTTCATGTTCAGCTTTCTCCTTTTTGAAATGGAATGACCAGAACTGGGGAAGTAGAGTGTACAGGTGGGAGTCTGGAAGGAGAACTGCATGCACTATACCTTTAGCATGCACCATACCTTTAGCATGCACCATTATGGAAAAACATACAAAATATATGTCTGAGCAAGGGGGTAGAAGTTCAGTGGAAGATGAAAACATGGACTGTTAGACTGATCAAGGCATAACTGGCTACAAGATACAGAGCTAAAGGATGTCAAATTTAAAAATTCCTCAATAATCTTAATTCTGGTATTTTTTAAAGTTTGAATATTTGGCAATGCTACTTAAACTTCATTTTAATATAAGCATTCCTAGACATAACTATGGCATTTATTATAAAATACATAAAGGACATGTTTATGTCTCACAGAGCAGGTTGTTATAAGCTGTTGTCATAAAAGCTTACTGGAGTAATTTTTCATATTTCCAATTACTACATTTAAAAGAATATCACCATAGCTTTTAATTATAAACCAATTATTGAGCATAAACACTACAAAGGAGTGTGAGAACTGGTGAAATTGTTGTCATTAAACATTCTTCATGAAGCCAAATTGGAAAATATCTTTAAATGTTTCAAACATCTTTTCTACATTCTAGACCATAGGTGAGAGAGATGCAAAATATTTATGTGATGGTTTTAGGAATGCATGCTTACTAGTGCCTCTAAATTTAAGAAATTGCTAGTACTTCATAGAAGTAATGATTTTTCTGCTATACTAGATAGGGGGAATTTCAGGATATATCTCCACACTCAGTATAATTGCTGTTCCCTTGTCCATAGTGCTCTTTAGGGAAGAATGATCTTACATCTCTTGGCTCATGCCCAGGGAGGTGCCTGATCCCAGAAGTGGAATTGCCCCAGTGCCCCCCAGATGCCCTGCTCCTGGATGGGCCCTGGCTGCCTGGCTCACATGCAGAACCCCCACCACTACCATCCCCGGCCCTGGGGAGCCCCTAGCCCTCACTGCATCACGACATACTCATTGCTTATTTGTTTGCCATTTACATCTGCAGTCTTGGCTAAATAGTTGTAAAATTTTCTACACTCCTCACTCTATTATATCATGGATATACAGCTTGATAAAATGTTACAACAATGAAATGATACAAATAGACTTTTAAAAAATGTGTTCCTTCAGACAGGAGACATCCAAAAGTCTATTTAACATAGTAAATGCACAATTTTGCGTTAATTTTTATCATAGTACAGTTACAGACAATGAACAACAGTTTATTGTCTAATTATTCCTAGGTTCATACTGCAGGGCTGTATCACAATAATGGGATTATTAATAACCGATTATCTTGTATCAGAAGGTGGCAGCACAGCACAATTCTTAACCACTGTTGTAGACGTATGAATATTATTGCCTGAAATATCAGATACCCATGAAGAACATGGAAAATTACACTGGCTTGACAGGCTAACATTGGCATTGCATGACTCCTAATGCAAATTCAAATTAGTAAGAAATTAAGAATGAGGAAGATAATATTGTTTTATGCTGCTTACAACATACTGTTGGTCAAGGACTTTTGTGATTTTGCAAATCTTGCCATTGAAAGTGTTATATGTAGGGCAAAAACAATGACCCAAAATTTTATTGTGTCTGTTACAAAACTTGTATGATCATGAATTTGACTTTAGATGTTGTTTTTGTATTCTAGAAACTAAACAGGAATCGCAGCTTCTGAACTAAGTGAGAGGAAGTGACTGGGAGCAAAATACAGTTTCCTATCAGGGTTCTTTAAACTCTGTGTTATTACCAAATGGAACCTGACTTTTTTCACCACAGTCACTTCAGACAACATCCTCATGTTGGCACGCATGCAGACTGCCAGATACAGCACCAGGAATGCCAGATTTTGCAGGCTCTTCTAGGGCCTGGCTTACCTTACTCACATCACAGTTTTGCTGGCTGCGAGTGAGGTGAGGCAGGAGGGTGATGGCAGCTTTACCATCTCTGGCATCTGTGAGAGTAGAAATAGTGTGGGACAGGAATGAGGCAGGATTTGTGTTGGGTGTTCCTCTAGGGGAGGCAGGGAATACTTAGAAATATCTTTTAGGTGGAAAAGGTGAGGGAGTGCAGGAGTGAGAACAACAGATGCAGTATATACATACTAGAAATAGGATGGATGGACAAGGATTATACCTAAATGACTGACCTCCCTGACACATATGGCCATTTGCATCCACAGAGGCAGTTTCACTGAGTCATTTGAGTAGATGGTCTCATTTCATAACAACTGGATGTGTGGGATTGGGTTTTGTTTTGTAACTAGTTTTGTCCAGCCTTTTCCTGTCTTTTGTCTATTGTAGTGCTTCTCACATGTTTTCAATCAGAATGGGAACTCCTTGGGACCTGTCTGAGGAGGTCAAAGACTTACAATTTTGCATGTGCTTGGTGTGCAACATTCAGGGCCTTACTGTTATAAGATTTTACAAAGGTCACTGCTCCTTGTATCTACCATTTTTATTAGGCAATCTGATTTTTCCACCAAATGGATTAGGATTCACCAATGGTCAACATGAAGAAACCACAGAGATCTGGATTATGGGAACCACCAGCACTGTGAATAGATATTCAAATGTACCTAAATTTCTGTGTTGTTGAATTGGAATGTAAATCACAAGCAATAGTGATGCTTCTGTTATTCTGTTTTTAATCGTACTGTGAATCTCACTAAAGCTTTTTTACAACTTTACAGTACTTTTGTTTCTAATCTGTGATGTTTTTCATCTTAAATTATTTTGAGGCATTGCCAGTTTGTTCAGAATTTTTTTAGAGCCTCAGAACAGCTGCACCAGGTTCAGCAGTAGATGCAAGCTATGAATATATTTGCAGCATAAACAGAGTGGGGATAAGCCACTTTGTTGTTCTGTTTGACTGTTTCAGAGCACAGTAGGGACATAGCAGGGCTGTCTCCTTCCTGACTTTTTGTAATTGTTCTTTAATGCAGTTAGAATTTGTATCTTTATAACATTTAATGTACACATGTATTTTATTTGTTATCTTTCATCTCAGCATGTTTCCAAGTGATTTGTTAACTATATAGATGTAGACTTTACTGAAATAAAGCTTAACAATTAGAGAACAGTAGTTGAAAATTAACTTTCACAGTACACTGCAACACAATGGTAAAGAATTTTTTGGGAAAGTCACAAGAACAATTGCACTCTTTCAAAGAGCTCCAGAGTATTTAATGTCTGTAAAAATAGACATTGGTTACTGAAACATCATCTTGAAAGTCCACATGCATATGCTTGTGCATACTTTTGGGCTTGTACGTGCATATTCCTACATGCAAACTCTTAACTGGATTGTCCACAGACACTCTTGTATTGCAGACCTATTGACAAAGATGTTCTTTCTTTCTTTCAGAGATATTGGTTGCATTGTCAGGTCACTGGGTTGCTTCCCAAGTGAGGCAGAACTACGTGAACTGCTTGCAAAGGTAAATGGTTAGATCTTTTGTATTTTTTTCAGTCTTAAACTTGCACAAGTTTGGCCCTTCTGCCTTGCTGAGTGGGAAACTCAAGTTCTTTTCCCAGATGTTGGAAGTGTCATGGAAGTGTTTCAATCTCAGGTTGCCCTGAAGCAAACCTTTAGGTTGATGAAGTAACAATGCCGATGGGTTAAAATGAGGAGTCTTTGACTCTCTATTACCCCAGAGGATCACTGTGACACTGCGCTAAGGTGGAGGAGCATTTATAGAAAATGGACAAAAATTGGTTTTGACTGATGAAAAAGAATGTCCTAAACCTCAGTCAGATTAGGATCTCTAAACACTAACCATCTCACTCTTCAGGACATGCAGTGGACACACGGTGCATGATTAGGTAATAAAAATTAGTTCTTGAGAAGACGTTAAATTACAAAAATACACAGAGGGAAGGTGGGCCATTTTTTTTCACTGGGTTATTGCTGTCTTATAGCCAGACCTTTCTTCTTTCTGTCCTTCATGAGGTGTCTCCCAGTCTTGAGATTTCTCAGTTATAAGTAAGTAACCTTGATTACTTAAGCCTGTAAATCAGGCTTCAGGACATCAAACTCCACAAGACCTAGTGGTCCTCCCATTCTCTCACTGATATGCAGTGGTAAGGAAATTCAATGACATTTCTCCACAATCCTTTCCTATACTAATTTTTGTCTCCTTACCGCATGCTTGTAATAGAAAGGATGATGTGCTGGTGCATTGGCAGGATATGGCTAATAGATGGGATGAAAAAGCTGGAAAAAGTCTCCACATTCTTTTTGTAAATGGGCATGCTGCCTTAAGGAGTGGATGATGCTGGAGCTGAGAGGTGGGGTAAGGATTTTTCTCCTTTTCATGTGTAGCTCAGTATACTGAGAATTGATCTCTCTTACTGTTTTCTTCCTGCACCAACAAAAATTTGGATGGTTGCAGTAGTAGTCTCTCCTCAGTAGGCTTGTCTGGTCTCCTGTAGATCAGAATTTAGTGTGACAAATCTTGTGCTAAGTCTTGTGAAAATGACACAGCTGCTTCAGATGAGGAAGTGCAAAGAACCATCAGAGGAGAAAGCTCTTTTAACATGATACTGCAGTCTGTCTGCTCTGGATCTGTACTCTCAGTACCAGATAGTCCCAGTTCCCACTGACAAACAAGGCAAAGTAGAAATTATTGTGCTTTATATAGATTATATTTTTAGTGCCCCACAGTAACTTTTCTTTACAGCAAACAAACAGTACAACTGACTCAAGATATAGAATTGTGAAAAGGAAGGGGATACTTTGGCAACCCACTTCAATTTCAGGAGAATCGGGAGAGTTTAAGGCCTTCCAAAGAGATTGGACATTGGTTTTTACCCATTTTGAACAGTACTGAAATTTGAGATAAGTAATACATAACAAGGTACAATGCAATGCAGCCACAAGGCAGATGATTCTTGAGATATAACACTGTAACCTGTATGCAAATGTTGATTATAAGGATATTAAAGTACAAATACTGCAAAAATAAAGAGTATATTCAAGAGTAATGGTTAACCTTAAAGAACACTGAACTGGAAATCAAATAGCAAAGAACAGTGCCTGTAAGTGACATCTTGGCATAGGTTTAGTACTAGAAGAACACTGTCTTCTTGTAGAACCCTTCATATATTATGATAATCACAAATACCTCTTAGTTTATATAAGATACCATTATAATTGACTATGGTAATACCATTTCATCTTAATCTAGATAAAGTAAAAATTGTGTCTGTTAGCTGGTTTGTAACTAAGCTATTTCCCCAGTATTGTTGCCCATTGTAAATGGTGATTTGTTTCTCTTTCTCACTACTTGTGCCTCTCAGTCATCTGATCTTCCTATTAGCCTTATTGTAGTTAAACTAGTGTATGCTGCCATCAAATTATTCATATCTGTAAAATCATCATTCATATAATTATGTTATCTCTATAAATTATCATTACTGTCTCCTATATTGCCTTATACTCAGTGTTATACTTAATATCATATCTTTAGGGCTACTTACAAATTTAAGATTAAATGATAAGCCTAGAGATGGTGAAAGCTAATCTAAGGATCATTTCAATGTCTGGAGTTCGGTACACTGCTCTGCCTGTTTCTTTGTGACTCAAGTCCCCCAGTGTTGTGTGGACAGAAATAGTATGGGTGTGAGAGTAGAGATACAAAACGTAATGGGTGCTACAATACAATTGTTATGGGAGCTATGGATGAACCCAAAGGAAAGAAATAGAGCAAAACTCACAGTGAACATGCAAATACTGTTATTGTGAAAAAAGGAGAAATTACAGAAAAAAGGAAAACAATAATGAGGAATGAGGTATAGAACAGGAATGAGCATGAGAAAGAGTAAGAGGATACATATACTTGCAAATCCCAATACTTAATGATTTAGGCAAAGTTAATATATTCAATTTATCCACGTATCAATCCATTGTTAGAAATAAGATTAATTTTAACTGTTCAGGATGTTTCTGGGCCTGTAGAGCCTCTGAAAGGGAAGCTGTTTCTTTCATCCTCAGAGGAAACTGAGGTTGCAGATCACCTCCCAGGACTAGGTTTTGCAAGGTATTTTTTACATCTTTTCAATCAAGCGAGCAGTAATACACATGATTCTGTAATGGTAAAAGGTACCATTTGATATAGGACGAACAGCTTCATTTCCTTGCTAAAGATCCCTTTACTAGGCTCACCAAACAGAAGAGAAAATGTGTTTTTTTACAAGCCAATTTCCACTCTAAAGCAAGAGGTGACAGCTGTCTTCTCTTAGTGCCCAAGCCCCTTCAAAAACACTGTAGAAGAGCATTCAGCAGCAGTTACAGCTCTCCATTTAAGCAAATGGATGTATCAGGAACCACCCCAGCTCTGACCCAGCTCCCAGGAGGAAGATTCCATACTAAGTGTTTCCTGGCTCAGTTAGAAGATTTCAAATCAGTGCCTATTTGAGCTTTCTTTCGATCTGAGCTGTGTCTCGGAGAGCCTAGCAAGGTATTGGCTGCTGCCATGTGAGACCTCAAGGCATGCATCCAGTTTCAACACAGACAGGAACAGGCTAGCTCCATTAACAGGGCTCCTTTTGAGAGAAAAACTTGAAATTTTCAGGGAAGGGATGCACCCTGATGACAGGGAGCAGTTTTTACCATGTTTCTTATCTCTTGTGGAAGTATAGGAATGCAGTGAGAATGCTGCTAGAAGTCCCTGATGTTTTGAGATTAATCTGTTAATTTGTTTGGGAGGCAAAAGGAAGATTTTCTGTGTATAGCATTTTATGGGCTGCCTTATGACTCTTTTGGACTGCCCTGACTCAGTCTGCCTGCCTCTCTGGTCCTGATGACTCTCTTTGGCTATGAAATATGTAGAGGGAACAAATTCCATCCTTGAGGTGTACTAGACTGGGGCTATGTCCAAGCTAGCCCATTAAATATGCCCAGAAACATCCTTGGGTGTTGAAGTCAGCTGGCACAGAGCAGCTTGTGTCTACCCCGGTAAATCTTTTATGCAGAGTGGCTGCACAAAGTATCCTTCCGGGGAAAAGCCCTTAGGGTCCCAGCCAGGATCTGCTGAGGGGAATATTGGGTGGCACAGGCCAAAGTCATGCCAGGGAATGTGCTCATGGTTTGCTATAATGGGTGGTCACATTACACTGCTTGGGAATGTTCCAGATCCTGATAGACTTTACTGGTATGGATTCAGTCTGAACGTTTAAACCTCTGCTGAGTTATTGTGGAAGATAAGATCAGTTACACGGTGTCCGGTTACTTTGCAAGAATGGTTTTGAAGCACAAGAGGGCAATCTTGAGTTGTTGGAAGTGTCTATAATAGCGGGCCTGTGTTTTCCCTGGGATATTATTTCTTCCCCGAGTTTCCTTCTGTTTGATCACAAGCATTTCACTCAGATGTTATGGTGCCCTGTGATATTAAAGACTTGATATAAATATTCAAAGTCTAACTCTGTAGTTTTAATGCAAGGACTTCCCCAATTTTCTGTTTTTCTGTATCAATTTGCTAATGAGCCATATACCCTGCGATACTTAAGTTTTATTTTTAGTTAGTAGAAGAAGTAGAAGATGAAGAAGCAACCAGATTCATTCATATGGAAAAATTTCTTCCAGTGATGACAAAAGTACTACTTGACAGAAGGTAATGGAAAGTGAATTTTATGTATCTGTAGTTTATTCCATATTGACAGGGTTGATTCTGAATAAATATATCTGCAGAAATTTTATATAACTGGAAGAAGTACAGATTTTATTTGTCATTTAAGATCAGTTTACATTAGCTAGATACTTTGTCTACATAAAATTGTGTTTTACTGACGATATAAATAATACCAGTTTATAATCATGAATTGTGATAACATATAGCTTTTGTGTTTTTAATGGGAATCAGAATTAACTTGCTATTCAACATGTTTTGTGTATCTCTAAAATGTTTCGTATGCAAATTAAGGTTTTAACTATTACTTTCTCTGAACATATGGGTCACAGTTACTGAGAAGCACAGTCTGTTACAGTGTATTTTAAATAAGTTGTGTAAACCAGCTTCATATTCATGTCTCAAAGTGACAGCCAGGTACAGCTGAATGTATACAACTAGCACTCTAAAAGACTGCTGATCTAAAAGTCTCAAACAAAACCACTGTTCATTATACTAAGGTGCATGGAAGTCTTTGCATGTACACAGGAACTTGTGCTATTTTGATATTTGCACTAAAGCAAGATTACTTACAGCAAGATTAATTTCCTTTTAAAGATGGTAGTCAAGGCTTCTGAAAAACTCTGTCTTGTCCAATACCGAGAAGTTATTTTGCACACAGAGAGCCTTTGGTAGGAGGGTGTTCTAGACATGAAATATCCGCGGCTCCACACTGATGTTCAGCCTTTCACACAGTGATGCCTTGCTGCTCTGGGCTCTCTTCTCCTCCTCCACAACCTCTCCACAAAAACATACACACACAAAAAAAAACACAAAACCCTACATGCTTTCCCCAGACTAGTTCAGGCTTGTCAAGACCCACTTTATCATTTGGGGCACTCTGTCCATGGTTCACTTATCCAAGGGTACATGAGATTTGGATCATAAAAACCAAGACTACTTCTTAGAACATTTGATTTTTAGATAGTAAAAGACTGAGGCGGGTCTGGACAAAGCAGTCAAGCACTTAGAATCTCCCTGGATTCAGCTCCTTCTGTTTAGTATTCTGGGGGGTTGGTGAGAGTCTGTTGGGATACGGAAGCTCTCCTTTGCTACACAGAGCTTCTTTTCCATCTCTGAAATCAAGCACGCATATGCATGCACACATGTGCCCAGTTCTCCCATCTCTCTGAAATTGTTAGTGACAGACCTTTTCTTTTAAAGCTACCAGCCTGCTTTGCTCATCATCAACTCATTAGACCGCCCAAGTCCCACAGGTGTTGCCTAGCTACCAGTGTACCTGGACAAAACTTTGTTTTCTTGGTTTGGCCATCTTCTGTGCAGTGCATTGGCTGTGTGAGTGATTCAGCTATTACTGACTCCTGCTAACCCACTCAGCCAGCCCAGACATGCAGAAGCCATTCATCTGGCTCCTCAGCACAAGGGAAGTTAAACAGTAGTACAACAAAAGACAAAAGAGTTAAATACATGGACAGTTCCAAAAAGTCAGGCTCCAATTAAATGTTTGATAGAAAAACTTAATAAGTTGTCACAGAAAGGAAGTTTTCCTTTTCCTCATGGTTTGTTCTTTCAGAACACTGGCAAACAGTAACTTAACTTTTCTGATTCAATGGTTTCAGCTACTGGCCTATTCGAGAAGATGTTCTTCTACATGCATTTGAGGTCTGTAACTAAATATTCAAGTACCTAATTGTTTGGAAGAAGTTGCTGCTTCTTGATACAATATGGTTAAAACAACAAGTTTTATTCTTTTTCTTTAAAGGCTTTGGATGAGAATAAATGTGGATATATTACTAAAGAGGACCTGGTCAAATATTTGACTGAAGAAGGTAACATGACTTCTGTAATATCAGTATTTAAGTAAAAAGCATTACAATTATATATGGCACCTTGAGGTCCTTAGTCTGTGTGCCAAAACCTGCGGTTTTTGTCTTCAAACAATACTGTTAATGTGATGAGTGGCTGCAGACTAGGACATTTCACTGGTGAATAATGCAGGGAAAAACATTTATCTGCCTGCTTACAGACATTATAAGATAGATATGATGATGATGATTAATTCAATCATACCTGGATATGTTATGATTCCGTGCACATCTCTGTGCTTACTAAGGATGCGACTCTTTTTCTGTCCTCCTGTAAAATTGTAGCTTAGATTTCCAGATGTTTCAGGTAGTTTCAGTGCTCATTCATTCCTCCATTATCTTGATCTTAATTCTAGAGCCGTACACAAACCAAGAGATTCAAGGGTAAGATTTAAGTTGTACATCCTGTAATCCTCAATATCCCTTGAAGAGCCTGCTTTTCTTGCATGGCTGACTCATGCATGCCTGCCTCAAGTACAAAACCTCAGATGGTAACCTAGTTCTCAGAGAGGGATGATGGGGGCCAGAAGCTTCTACGAGAGAAAAACCAGAAGTCTTTCATGATGTAAATACAAGTGCAAGGATAGCCAAATGACAGATAATAATAATATACACATTAGGAAAATTCCTTCTGACAAAAATGGTTGTTTCGAAATCCCTGTGGCAGAGAGGAATAGGGTGTTCTGGAGTCTGTGAACTAGAAGATCAGAAGATCCAGATCCTTTGCCTCCTTTCCCTTAGACTGGCTCACTCGGTGTGCAGGACTTACACTGGCAAAAGTGAAGGAATCAGATCCTTAGTTTTCCTCCTTTTCTTCTCTGTGTGAGAACCAAAAGGAGATTCTTTCAAGGGAAAAGCAGTATAATTTGCCAATCCTGGAAAGAATACTTACCAAAACAAAGTGTTATTCTCTGTTGTCTTTCAGGTGAGCCCTTTACTGAGGAAGAAATGGAGGAAATGCTCTCCATTGCTCTAGATCCAGAAACAGATACTCTTCACTACAGAGACTACCTTTCAAAGTTGGTAGTAGATGAAACTAAGATCTTCCCCTTTCATGTTTGAGATGCCTTTTGGTAGCAAGAGTGAGCTTGGCACATAGTTGAAATATGTATTTTAAAGTATAACAAATCTCAGCTTGTGACTTGCTGCTTATAATTAAAATAAAATCTGTGAAGTTATATTTCCTTGGGTTCTTTGTGTGTATATATATATATAAAAATATATTCACACCTGGAAAAAGAGCTCTTGACAGAAATACTGTGTAAGGTCTGGAAAAGAAATCATGGAATTTGGTTGGAAAATAACAGGACAAATAATGTTAATGGAGTCAAGAAATTACTTTACAATTGCTTTTGAAAAACTAATGGAAAATGAGACCCCTGGAAACAGGTAACAAGTGGGTGAGTATCTTAAGATGACTAATACTAGTAAGATAAAGCTTTTATATTTAAATGTAATCCTTGTTTGTGTTTAGCTAGTCAGGCACCAGATAGGGTACACCTTTTGAAATAATATAATAGATCAAATAAGCTGTCTATTTCTAGTGGTTTTCAAATATTTTTGTTTTGTTTACCATAAGCAATTGAACTGGACCAGTTAGTTCCATTTTATATTACTAACCTACTGACATATGCTTCCATATTTTTTCCTTCCATTTTAAACACACGGGTAAGACTCCAACCATTGCCATAGTCAAGTTTACAGACAAAGTAATCCTTGAGAACACTTCTGTTACTATAGGCAATAAACAGTTCCCCTTTCATAACCAGTTTGAAAGTCAGTAATTTCAAGTTTTCAGAACTTAGGATCACAGGACAGGAATTTGATTTTCATAAACTGATGAAGCACTGTTTTTTGAAAGATGTTACTGTAGAATAGGTGTCTCAGCTTTCCTTGTTAGCAGACCACAACAGACCTCACAGTTCTTCTCATTTCTAGTTTAATAATTTTCTTGGCTGTTACTGTACTGCTCATCCTTAACTTGAGTTCAAGTTCCTTCCCCTCGAGTTCTTACCTTGTACATCATCTTCTAACAAGTGGCCAGCAGTTGCCCTCAATTGATGAGGTCTCAGTTTGTAGAAGATTCGGTGGTCTGGTCCTCAAGGACACCATCTTGCACTTTGTACTCCACACCTTCCACCCCATTTGTTTTTCTGCTCTCTTTCAAGTTTGCTTTCCTCCTGTACTGTGTCCTACCACCCCTCTGTCTTAACTGCATATCCCAGCTCTGTGTCATCCACAGACCCACAGATGATGAAATCTGGGGAAGACTGACACACAGAGGCACTGAGTGCCTTACCCCTGTCATACCCTTCTAGTGGCAGAGCTGAGAACAGAGACAGGACTCCTCCTCATGTCAGGAGGACATGCTTTACCCGTTTGTTTCCCTTGAGCTGGAAGCTCAGACAAGCTGTTTTCATGTACAGCTGCAAGGGAGCTGCTGTGCTTCCCAAAGAAGAGATTAGCATGATCTAAATGTGGTGATGGAAGCAGTCTGAAACAGACCATTTTTTAATTCAGTTTTTGCTTCTCTAACCCAAGTTGTCTTTCACTGATATTTTCTTAAACAGCAGGGCAACGAAGAGTTAATGCAGGTAGGCAACATTTACCTAGTTCTGAGCTGGGTTTCCATCTGGGAAACACTGTTGCACTGGTCCAAAGACTCTGCAATGCACTCTGATTAACACATTTACTGTGTGTTTCACTTCATTGTCAGAAAGAATGAGAAACAAAGGCAGTCATTGGTGTTATACTGGTTGAAGATACAAGTTTTTGAAGATTAAAGCAAGAGCAATGAAGACCCGTTAAGAAAAACATTTATTAGGCTTATTCAGGCTCTCTTAGAAAGCTGAAATTATTTTCCCTAGATGAATTCTTCTTCCATTTGATATACAGTGTGTTATACTGGATTTCTGACCCAGCTAGTGGGAGTACAAGTTTCATTCGTATTCTGCAGTCTTTGAGTCCTTGTCAGCCTCATCTGTGATGTCAAGCAGGAAGATGCTAATTTTGGGATGTCATCTCCTAGCTCCCAGTGCTCCACAGAGATCACAATTCGTTTCTAGTGGTGCTGCCCCATAGGGCACCTCAGCTGATGCTGTGTCAAATCAGGATGTCCATCTACAACACAGTTACAATTTGTAGTGCAGATAGGTTCTTAACATACATCCTTTTATGATATATATATTTTTTTAATCTACAGTCCTCAAATGCAAGGGAAGAGGGTATTCTGGCAAATGATTGTGTCTGAATTTATCATCTAACATCTCCTCCAGCCTCATCTTCTTATATCTGTCCTCAAGAAAGATATGTGCAAACAGGACAGACAAAAGCAAGTTGCAGTCTTCCCTTTGTGCATAAGCAAGCAAATTCCATTGCCTAGAGAGTTAACAAACTCGGGGTGAAAGAATTGTCAAGAATCAATCTCAGACTCTAGGATCCTAAAAGCTGAGCACTCCCTGCCAGCTAGGATCACATAGCAGTGATCTGACCAGCTCATGAAGGGGCTGCCCCACGGGGCACTCCAGAGGCAGCTGCGCAGTGGCCACACATGACTATCCCCTTGCCTGTGTCTTTCATGACTTGCCAGCCCATGCTGTGCCCACCCATTTCCCCATGGTGGTGGTAGGCTGCATAAGGGGACTCTTCAAAGCTCCCTGGGATGGGTTGTCTGAGTGCCCTGCATCTCTGTGCTCCCTGGGGATGAGCAGGGACCCATACGCTAGGGGAAAGTAGAGGAGACTTAGGGAACCATTTTGCTGTAGCTAAAACCCTCTTTGTTTCCATATTTGAAGGGAAAAATATGTTACTTTATCCTCTTCTTTGAGGTGGACAAATTGAACTGCTGAGTGGTCTTGAGCTATCTCTTGCTACATGCCTCTCCTTGCTGGCTGTTTTGCCTCTTCCCTCAAGATCAGGAACGAAGATAAGGAATTGGATCACAAGGAGAAGTCTAGGGAGGAACCAGCCTAGCACCTGGACTAAATCCACACAGGGAAGTAGAGCCAAGGCTTTGAAGAAACTGGGGAAGTCAGAGGGTTTTTGACCTTGTTGAAGGAGGGAGAGGGAAGGGAACTCATTATCCACATGTAAAGAAGAAAACAAAATTAAAAGCAAAAGAAGAAATCAAAGAAGCAAACACTGGAAACCATCTACAAGTACAACTGAATCAGCAGACTGTTTACGTCACTGCTGTGAGTTGTAGGCTGGACAAGACTTTACTTGTTTAAAACTTCAAGTAGGTTCAGCTGTGTCAGGGCTGGTATACAGTGGATAGTGGAGACCTTCTCCTCCATCTTACTGATAGTGGGGAGAAATTCATCCAGCTGCTAAACTTGCACTTGGGAGTCCCATTGCTTGTATTCCAGGTAATGCATTGCTTTTTATGTTTCCTTCATCAGCTTTGAAGTTGCTTCTTCAAAACAGTTGTCTGTCTGCTAGTGGCAGTCTCATATATATGCACACCTGAAGACTTCAGTATTTTACCACTGCATTGCGTACCAACATGGTATTTACAGTTCTTTTAGACTCTCCACTGACTGTGGAGAGAAGCAGAAGTTGCAGGACTTCCACCACCAAAACGCTAAAGGGCCAGCATGAGACCTGGGACTCCAAGAAAAGAACTGGGCTGTTCACCTGCGCATCTCCACTCATGTTATCACAGAGGTAAGAGCCTCTAAAATGTTCAGGCTCTTACCTCTATTCAGGGAATAAGAATTTGCTATATTTTCCCCTTCTTTCTGTTGTTTCAGTCTGTCTTTTCTCCTGGTTCTCTTATATGTTGTTTCATTAATCCAGTTGCATGATAGCCTGTGAGGACTGAAAATGCAAGAGAGTTTTGCTCTGCTCCACACTTCTGATGCCCTGCTGCTTGCTCTGACAGCTGCCCATACCCCATGCCCGGATCTAGACTTGTTGCCACTGAAATCAGCACTGGCAAAACACTCATCACAGGTAAGGGGGAGAAGTGGCTGGGGATGTTGGAGTTGAGCCAAGGCTGTGATAGGCATGGGAAGGTATGATTTTTTAAGTCCTGTAATACACTGTTATCACTGTGTGAAAGGGGTAGTGTAGTCTTGACAATAAGGCACGAGGTTGGCAGGTTCATTCTAGACTTTGTGAGAGGTATTGGTAAGTCACATAGTCTCTCCCTAGCTGAACTTTCCATCTAAAAAGTCAGTGTAATTATAAGGAATGGGAGACAGGGAGTATCTGTCTTGCCTACCTGGACTGTCGACTTTTTGTATTGCTAGTTCTGATGTTTGCACAGTGCCTGGTACTATAATGTTCTGATCGAAATCAGTGCCTACAGACCTCCCTGTCACATAATTAATAAAGGTCTCAGCCTTCAAGTCTTTTGTTCCAGACTGTACATTCAGCTTACAACTTCTAAACAGGTCAGTCTACTGCAAGTATGTTTGTTTTTCATTCAACGCCACTCTGTTTCATAGCGTCTCATGGCATGAGAGGTTTGACTATAAAACTAACTACTGAAACATCTGGTCTTATTGGAGATTTTTTTGGGCAGGTCAGTACTAGGCATGGGGACTATGGTGATTTAAAAGCTCAATAAAGATGTAGGTTGAAACAAAGCAGATTCTCCCATTCAACCTATTTTGAATCCCTGGGGCTACTATTAGGCTTAGTGTAGTTCTGAAAGCCAAGAAAGTGTTACTCATTATGCTCAAAAGATTGATCACAGTATTTATGTCCTGAGGCTCAAATCCTGAAGTCCTTATTCAGACAGAACTCCCATTGACTTCAAAGGGAGTTCTGTCTGCAGAAGAGCTTCAGAAATAGTGATGCACTGGCTCACAAGGCACTGTAAAAAACTGTTAGTGTTTTTAATGAAGCCTCATCTGTGGAGGATCTAACAGAGATATGCAACCAGCAAGCAACTTGTGTCATTGAAATGCCCAAAACTGTAAAACTATGGCCACAAGGAGTTAATTGTTATCTATAGCAATACAAGCAAGAGTCAGTGAGAGTCAGCAGTCAGAACTTCTACATATTGTTCAGAGCACAAAAAGTAAAATCTAGGGATGCTACTGCATGGAAATGTAAAGTCACCTCTTCCTGCTGTTACCCTGGAAGCGCTGCAGCCTTAAAAACACACGCATGTTGCGTCTGTGATTTCATATGCTATACCTATTCCTTTTATCCTGGACTCTTATTTCTTTTAGAAGCCTTTTAGAAGAGGCTTCCCTGCTGCAAATACCTGCCTAAATGATAGCATGAAAGAAAACATTCTGAAATAAGATATTTCATGTAGAGGAAAGCCTTTGAATATTTGCTGTCAACAGCAGTCTCTTTCCTGCCAAGACAATAGCTTCCCCCAGTGGAGAATGGGTCCTAAGATGGCCTTATGTTGTCAACCATGTCTTCCCCTAGACACCACCCTAGTGATGAAAATAACCAGATTGGAGTTCTAAGGTTTTCTACAGGTGTGATTTTGGAGCTGATAATGCAAGAATTTGAAGCTCTCTGAGATCTTCCATATTTGCAAGTGATCCCAGTTTTCTGCATTACAATAAATTTTACAGTAATGGAATGTTAAGGATGTATTATGGTCCAGATGGAAAGTAGCAAAGACTGAAATTTAGCTTCATTTTAATCCATAGTAACATAGCCAAGAAAAACTCAGTAGTGCAACTTTAAGGACAACTTCCTTGGAACACCTTTTTGCATGGTGAAGTTGTACTCAATATCGCAGAGACAAAACTAAAAAAACACCCTACTGTAGCCACTTTTGGTCTGCAGTCGTTGCCTTGAGAAGCAATGCCGTTCTTCAGAGCTCCCCAAATACAGAGGGGCATGGAAATTCAGTTCAAATTTAATGGAAAACTGAGAATCTGTCTCTAGTTCTTTGGGCATTGTCAAGGTTGTAGAGATAGTTTGTTATGCTAAATATGATGTTCTACCATCTTTGAGATCAGTAGGGGAGAACTTTCTGTAGGAATTTGTATGACCAGGACTGGGAAGAAGACCAATCTAAATACAGGGCCCTTGACTTGACTGATTCCAACAAAGAAAAAAGGAAAGAAAGAAGGAAAGAAGAAAAGAAGGCAAGAAAAAAGGCAAGAGGGAAGGAAAGAAGGAAAGAGGGAAAGAAAGAAAAGAAGAGTGAGAGAGAGAAAGAGAGAAAGGAAGAGAGACAGAGAAAGAGAAAGAAAGAGAGAGAAAGAAAGAGAAAAAGAAAGAGAAAGAAAGAGAAAAAGAAAGAGAAAAAGAAAGAGAAAAAAGAAAGAGAGAGAAAGAAAGAGAAAAAGAAAGAGAAAGAAAGAGAAAAAGAAAGAGAAAAAGAAAGAGAGAGAAAGAAAGAGAAAAAGAAAGAGAAAGAAAGAGAAAGAGAGAGGGAGAAAGAAAGAGAAAGAAAGCAAAAGAGAGAGAAAGAAAGAAAGATAGAAAAAAGAGAGCAAAAGAAAAAGAAAGAAAGAAAGAAAAAAAAATAAGAGCTCCACCAGAGCCACAGTTTGTTGACTTTCAAATGTTGTAAGACATGTCTATTTGCTTAGGATAGCTATTATTCAGTTTACAGAGGCTGGCCTGAGCCTGAGGTTCAGCTGTGTGAATGCAGTTTGTTTTCATTGCTAGTCTCCTCTGGCACCTCCTCATTGGGAGGCACAATGCAGTTCTGCTCTCTTTCACCTTTTATTACAGTAGCCCTCTGAAGCACAAATCAGGAAGAATGTGTGCTCTAAAAAAACCCCAACTATCTAATCTAAGAACATCTATCATGAGAAGCAGGGGACACACAGCAAAAAACCAGTTACATACTCTTTTTATAGCTATTTAATTACAGTGTTTTACAGTTTATATAAATAAGCTGTGAGTTTCCTCTGCTGTTCTTTTGCCAAGACAGGTTTCTTTTTGATGTCATGCCAGAGTACATATCCTGAAAGCATCTGTAGAAATGCACTGGAAACAGAGGTAAAAGAAAGAAAGAATGTAAGCATTAGTTTTACAGGAATGTGAAAAAAGATGTTCTTCCTCTTATTTCCTATTAGCATGTGCAGTTGGGTTTTCAGGAAGGTGTTCTCACAAAAATCTTGTGGCTCCCCTGGGTAGAACTGAGTGGCCATGAAGAAAGGCAGTACTTGGAAATGTGTCCTTTGGATTTTCTCATATAAAGGGCTGAAACTTCTTTTTCCATCTTTAAAACCATAAAGGGATGCAATGTCTTTTGGCAATATGAAATGCACTTGTTGGTGACATCTCTGCTTTCCTCTTCAGAAATGTACCACCTCTTCAGCATAATATAGTGGATTAGTTGGAGCAGGGCATCCTTCCCCATAACTTAGTCTTTAAAACAGCTAAATGAACACCAGAGGCAGTAACAGACACTGCAGAGTTTAAAAAATAAAAAAGGTAAGAGATAAATCTCTTCATATGGATTTTTCTAATTGCCAAGGGTGTGTGTTCTATCTGGCAGAGATGATTTAGCAATACCCACCAAGAGGATGAGTTCAAGTGTCAGAAAGGAGTAATGACAACTCTTCTTTTGGATAGGTTGTCAGAATTTTAACAAGCACCATAAACTTTCTCTGTAGCATCCTTATTTCAGAATCTGGCCACTTGGCATTGGGGGGAAAGGACAATTTAAATTTTTACCTCAGTAAAATGAATGCATCTTCAATGAAATTAAGGAAGAAATGGTAACTGGAGAATCCTTCAGAGGCAAAAATACATGTATTTCCTTCCCCAGAGGTGCTTGTGGTACAAACAGGTTTTATTTTTAAACAATGTATGTTCTCACTGGCATTTATGAGAAACTATTTGGTGCAAAGACTTTGTAGTTTCTCTTTTATAGAGTTGCCACATTTCTGCATGTATGAAGGCCTTGATTTTAAAAGCTCTTGGACAAACTCATACTCAGTTTTCATTTAAACAAGAAATAAGAAGTAATCTGCCTTCCTCACTTCTGTCAATAGCTTCAAAAATAATAAACCCCATGGAAAAGTAAGTAGCTCTGGAAGACTACAGCATGCCTTTGTAATTCATATTTAATGTGTGCTATATTGTCCCTTGTTGGAAGCCAGATTCTGATTGGTGCTATTCAAATATGGTTTTTATTTCTATACTCAGTGGACCTCATATATTCATTTCTATACTCTATATACCTCATAGACTCAGTGAGGTCTATGAGGTACACTGTTAGAAACTGCATGTAAATAATGGTGGGGAAAAGACCAGCTCTCTGCATCAGCTAATGAATATGGCTCAGGGAGCAAGAGAAGAAACAATGCATTCACTACTGCTAAAATTTAACTATGTAACTTACCTTTCGGCAATAAAAATTCATAACAAGGACAATAAAAATGGCAACAGAGGAACATTTCCCCCCTTTCTCTATTGTTGTTTGTCTAGCACTCATGTGCACCGAGCCAAGACCAGCAAGTTCACTTTCTTTTTGTTATGCTCTGAACCAGATATAAACTGCAAGGTAAAACTCTTGCACTAAACTTCTGCACTGTTGATGAAATCTTTAAACCTTACAATATTTGTTTAAGAACAACAGATAAAATTCTGTTTGCAGGGCATTTTTCAGGTAGTGGGTGGACTAAATAAATTTGTTCAGAACTGACTGCCTTCAGTCCCTGCTGATCAATGAGTGTTCCTCTGAACAGCGACATTTACAAACCATCGCTGTTCCCCATCTGGGGAGAAAGCCTTGCTCTGTCCCTTTATTGTCCCATGTCAAAGAAATGACATTAATGACAAGCTAAGTTGCAGAAAGTCACAATTGTCTCACTTAGGATTGTAAAAATAGAATAAACTCTCCACATTCATTCCCGCGTTACTACCAATAACATCATTAATCTACTACAACAATCCATAAGGGGATGGCTTTACTGTCTATTAAGTGTCCATCTCACAGAGATGGTACAGTTTTTCATTATCCTTGCCCCTCATACTGAGGGTATTTACCTCATACCTTGGCACAGATGTGCCTCTGGAGATGCCAGGGAGGGGTCTCAAAATTCCCATCTCCCAGCTCTTCATCAGAGGGGCTCACAATTTACTTGATTATATATAGTCAGCAAAATCTGTATCTTCTGTGTTCCCATCATAGACTCTGTTTTCATATAAATCTGAAGTCAACTGGTTATGTCCCCATATAGGGTCACTGTATGTTGAGAAGAAATCTGTCTCTTTGAAAAGTGTGTATAACTGGGCTACATGTACTGTGTCTGATTTGTACAATTAAGTTCTTTCTGGCCCATTGATACCTGTACAGTTAAATGCATAATTAGGCTGTTCTGAAGGGACCTGTATACAATGCAGTAGAGGAAAAGTACCTACACAATTTTAGTTGTTGTATGTCTAATCAACATCAATGTGCACAAGTGCAAATTACAGGAACCATAAGGTGTTTAGCTTGGAGCCCAATCTAATGTGTTGTTGTAAGGTCTGTGCCTTGGAGTTTACTGGAGGCAAACCAGGGGAACAGGGTTAACCTATCCAATTTCATGGTATTGTGTAGATCTCTCACTGTTCTAGAAACTGCAACTCTTAGTATTTCCTTTGAGTTCTCTGTGCCTATTTTGATTCTTGGAACGTGCTGCTGGGGAACAAATAGTGCCAAACTGCTTTCTCATCTTCTCCTACCTGTCCTCACACCATTGCATCCAAAAACCATAATTATTTCCTACACTGAAAGTTCAGGGAGCAAGCTGAGCTGCCTTCAGCAGTACTTAGCTGGGTCAAAAGTTCATATGGAAGAGCATACTTCGATTGCCACCTTCCTCCTCCTGGAGAGAATGCCTCATTCTGCAGTGTTTTGGTGGCATCAAGCAGCATACTTTGGATGCCTGCTACTTACGGAAATCTGTAGATTGGCCATGCACTGCTACATGCACAGATTAGAAATTGTTTCCATTTTTGGAGAACAGTCCTTCAACTACTCATTAATCTGGGCTCCATGTTCCGCTTTCTTCCATGGTCTGTATTTGCCAATCTGGTCCATGGGTCAAAGGAAGTTATTTCTTTGTTAGCAGAGTTTGTTAAGATGGATTCTTCCCCTTACTGACATCTTCAAGACCCTGAAGAGAAGTTGAGACTGAGAAGGTAGCCTGGAATCTTTCTTGGAACAGATGTGATGTCAAAGTGCACCAGCAAACAAGTCTCATTAAGATGCCTCATCCTGGCACCAACTACTTGGCAGGTATCATGAATAAGAGAATGCAGGTCCTGTTAAAATTTAAAGAACTTCTTAACCTGGTTGAAGAAGGCATGCAGAAGAATTTTAGGATTAGTCTTGTGCTTCATGAAAAAAGTCTTTGTGGTTGTCATGTATGCAGGTTATCCTCATTTATCAAGACAAGAGCTAGAAGGTTCCTGCATTTTAAGGATTGCTATTATCAGTATTCCATGTGGCTAAATCTTGAAGAGCAATCATGAATATACAGGATGTTGAGTTTAGTTAAAAAACTAAATTCATTTATGTAATCCACTAAAAACCACCTCCTTGGCCTGCTTGGTCAAAGGAATGAGTTGACCATTATTCAAGACTGGTTTTACTGGACCATTGCTGGTAATGCTTATGAGACATATAAAATAAATATCTATAGATAAGTATCTATAATGATTTCTTGCTTCACTTCCTAAAGTTTTGGTATCTCCTTAGTAAGTCTGAATGCAACTCTAGTGACTAATTAACACCAGTTTTGTTTCACTAATATGCTATAAACAAAAAGAGCAACAAGTGTCCAGGCAGGCAGGCAGGCAGCCTTTAAACAGTTCAGCTTAGGAGGAGACATGGTTATTTTTCTTTCAACACAGAAAATGGTAAACACATACCTACTCAACCTTTGCCAGACTCCTGAATGTTATCAGGACCTTCACCTGAAGAAGCATACAAGATTGTAGCCTTCATTTTATTGCTATTTACATGGCAATTAGTAATCCTAAAGTCACCACGTGGTCCTGGCTGCCCATTCTTTTCCAGATGGACTTGAATTATATGTAGCAATTTTTTTCTGCCTAGTTTCTCAGAGACTCATGCAACAAAGATTCTTCAACTCATGTGGACCCCCCATTTACTAGTTAGAATCTGAGCAGCTTCCTAAAACACTTCCTTAAAAGGTTCTAACCTTCCTTTTGAAGTCTATGAAAAATTGTGTCCCGTCAAGCATGTGAAAGAACATGAAGAACTGGACAAACATGACATATACAGGAAAAAAGGTAAGTCAACTCATCTATACTTGCTAGACAAATATATTTGCATTCCCAATAGTTCTGAGAACCACCTTCATGAGACATCAAGGTGAGATCAGGGTGACTGTCTTGACAGGAGAACCCACGCAGGTTCTCCAAATGCTGTGTGGCATCTAATAGGAGAGTTTCAACTTTAGACATTTTGACAATACTCTTACTGGTCCCTCTGGAGCTTTCTCCATGCTTTTCAGCAACAAAAATGTTTTCTCTGTGATAAATTCTCAGCTTGAAGCCAAATAAGATGAAAATTCTTTGAATGATACAACCTTACACATATTTCTCCCTAGAGAGTGATCCTTGCATCAGCTGTCATCCCTACCCTGAGGCAGAGTACAGCTTTTTTGAGGAAGAAAAGTCAGAACCACTGAACTTCTTTTTCTGTTTTAAGCAGGCCTAACATGCTACAGGAACACTCAGTTTTTCTTAAGATCTTCCACTCAACGGTACTGGTTCATTTATTTATTTGTGTGCAAACAACCCTAAAAGAACACACCTCCCAGGTTTGCAGTGTCTCCTCCAACTAGCAAAGCATCATCCTCACATACTAAAGTGTAAATAGCATGGCAGCAACAACACCAGCCTCCCACTGCCAACAAGAACACAGATCAATACAAAATCACCAGATCCTTTCGGATCCAAAAGGCACCCTGTCCTCAGGTTGCCTCCCCAGCCCCACTTTGTTCCCATTAGCGGACAACAACAGCTGCTCCAAGCAGTGTGGAAGGGCTCCTGTACACATTCACAAATACAGAGATTTGCCATCTCCAGGGCACAGATTCCAGCTATTTTGCACCAAAACTTTGTTTCAGTTTGCAGTCTCATTAAAGAAGTAACTGTGTGAACATACTGGCACTCAAGGCTTCTCAGTAAAATTATTAACTTATTATTGATTTAATTAATAATTAAAATTATTAACAAGTGCCCTCACCTAGCAATGTTCATCCCAGAATATTAGTCCATACTTTCAGATGGGACCAGCCTCAGCTGTCACTGCAGCCCACTCCATTTTTCTAATACCTGACTGCTGCCCAAAACTCCTTGGCCACAGAATGGCAGTGTCACTCACGTACAGCACCAGACACTTTCCAGGCTCTCACCCTGTCTGTACTAGGAGATTTGGACCAAATCCATTACTCTAAATTGATATTGTTGCATTATTGCAGATCAGGCATCAGGTAATAGATACAGTGGTGAGGCTAGCACTGGTTAATATGCTCAATAAGGCTAATTTCATGGGTGAACATATCTTCGATATGGACAAGACTAAACAACCAAATTAAAATGTAGGCGATCATAAATACTTTAAAGCCTTATCTATGCATACAGGGACATCCTGATGGGTCTGAAGAGAGGGAAACCTCTGGGAAAGAGGCAGTGGGGAGCAGTGCCATCAGACTAAGAGTGCTAACCTTCTCTTCCAGGAGCACAGTTGTTTGTAAAGTATTCATCTTTCTTCAGTGCAGTTATGGTTGTGTGCTGGTTTTGCCTGGGGTAGAGTTAATTTTCTTCATAGTAGCTGGTATGGGACTATATTTTTGTTTGTGATGAAAATACTGTTGATGACAATGTTTTAGTTACTGCTGACCTGTGCTTACACAGAACCAAGGCCTTTTCTGCTTTTCACACCACCCCACCAGTGGGTGGGCTGGGGGTGCACAAGAATTTGGGAGCAGTCACAACCAGGACAGCTGACCCCAACTGACCTAAGGGGTGTCCCATACCATATCTGTCACATTCAGCATAAAAGGTGGGGGAAGGTTGCCAAGGGCCCCACTGCTCAGGGACTGGCTGGGCATCAGTTGGTTGGTGGTGAGCAATTGTTTTCATTTGCATCACTTGTCTTCCCTTTTTTTTTTCCTTTTTTTTCCTTTTCATTACAAATTTGTATTATCGCCATATTTTATTTTATCTCAATTATTAAACTGTTCTTATCTCAACCCATGAGTTTTCTCACTTTTACGTTTCCAATTCTCTTCCCCATGCTGCTGGGGACGGAGTGAGCAAGTGGCCATGCGATGCTTGGTTGTCAGATGGGGTTAAACCACGATGGGCTGTTAGGTTAAGCTGGCTTTTTCAAATGGATGCATCTTTATGTCTGAACACTGCTGCCAGCTTAAAGCTGGCGCTCTCCAGTTCAACTTGCACCTGCTCGCACGGGTGGAAGCTAAATGGGTGTGACTAGTAAAAGGCGCTTTAAATACATATAAATAACCATCCAGGTCATGCTGATTTCATTAAGGCAATTCAGCATTTAAAACTGGTAAAACTTCCACAAGCAGACAAGCCCTGTCTACAGATTAGACCTACTTCTGCTGGATTTGGTGACATGCAGTAATGCATTCCACACTGCCAAAGCTTTCCGGCAGGAAGAAATGCCCATCAGTTTCTGCCAGTCCACCTCTGAAGCTGTGTTTGTGTTGATAGCTTCCAAGGCATGGGATTGTTTTCTCTCTGTCATGGTGTTTAACAGAATAGTTATGGATCAGAAAAGAGCTACATCATTAAGGCAGCGGGTGGGGATATGCTGCTGAGCACAGCTGCCCCTTGCTTGTGTTGCTTCCAGGGACAGAGCACAGCTTGAGGGGACAGACAGAGACTTTCCTAGAGCTGTGAGTATGCATGCCCTGAAACTGGGTAGCAATACTTTACCCCAGCCTGCCTGGGCCTACAGACAGGCTTCCGGAGTCAGTTTGCCACACTGACATCTGTGCTCAGAGACAAGACTGCTCATTTGTTTAAACCTGAAAGAAGTTCCTGTGCAAACCATGCTCACCTGGAGCACCGGCTTCATGGTGTCCCTCTGAGGAACAGGTATGCCTTACTCATCCCCTGCTCTCCAGAGCTGTGCTGCCAGATCTGAACATCCCTTGATGGGCAAACACAGAAACTGAAGTCATTTGGGTCTAGTCATGAATCCTCCTGGACTTCCCCACTTGGTTATTCATGCAGTCAGAGCAGGAGAGCCATGAATATGCTACAAAAAAACTCATTGCAGTGGACAGGGAAGGGCAAAGAGAGCAGCTCTGTACCTTTCTAAGCCACTGACTTGCATCCATAGGAGATGTGAGGTCTATCCATGGCTCTGCCTCCCCAGCTGCCAGTGAGCAGATGAAGAGAGGGATACAGGAACCAAACTGTGTCTCTCAAGGCAATGTGAAACTAGGGGCAGGTAACAAAGAAGTTTGAGGGAAATGGTAGGCAGATAAGCCAGTCAGCAGCTCTCTGTAGTTGCTTCATAAAGAATACAATCAGTGTGGAATGATGTACAGCAAAGAGAAAAATGATGTACAGCAAAGAATTTTTTGGAAATCTGCATGCTCTAAAGTTCACTTTTAACCCTAACTTGGTGATAAAAGAAATGTATGAAATGTTTGAAAAGGAGTTGAAAAAGGGTTACAGATGAAGCAGATGCTCACAGATCTGGAGTGCCTAATGTTATAAAAATCTCAGGAACATACTGCGGTGAGACCTCTGACGTAGTACATTATCATGAGTGTAATTCTTTGTTGCTTGAGCAATGAGTTGAATTAGCTCACCTCAGATGAGCTGAGGGGCAGAAAAGAAATGCCTGCTGTCTTCTATATCATGTTTTGTTCAAGGCATTTACACATTCAAGGCTATGATAAACTATTGCCTATGATGCCAGATCTGTTGTTGCTCTGCACTGCTATAAATTACTCCTGCAGAAAGAAAGGATGCAGCATAAAAATGCGATGATATTAATGCTTCACTGTTTGTTTCTCAGGGCTGCCTGTTCACTTTGCTGCGTTGTCTCCACTTAGCTCCTTCCACACCATCTGCACTGCTCGCCTGTGTCCCTGGCTCCTAGGGTGAAGCAGGCACACACGCTGGCTTTGTGCTTGCTATCCTCCAGCAGCCACTTCTCCTGTTTTCTAGCTTTGGCACATGCTGGCATATGTTCCTCCTGTTAATGCTGTTATTTGCTAATACCATTAATACCATCTTCTCCCCTTTTCTATCCAAAGATGATTACTGAGAATAATTCCTTTGGAAGACAAGATTTTCCTCTGCCCCTGATGTAGTTAGGAGGTTCTTTGAAGAACATTTAAAGGAAAGCCTTTGCCCTCTAATATCTCCAGCCATGTCTTTGTGCTCAGGTAAAAGTGCTAGCAGTATTCCAGAGCCAGGCCTTGGCAGTTCAGGAGGCCCACAGGGGCAAGCAAGGTTTCTAGACAAGAAGCAGCCTGTATCTTTCCCCACTAGAGCCTGTGACTGGCTGTTGGTACTCCAACAGTTTCTTGTTCTGTTGCTGTTCCATGTAATATCTGCACTGCTAGGGCTTGGTGCTTTGGGATTCACAGGTATTCCCCCCTTTGTTCATTTTTCAGGCTTGTCTTTAGTTCTGAAGTTGCAATAAATGCTCATTGTGCCTGAGAAACAGAAAATGAGATTCTGTCAAATTTCAGTATTTGAATTTATGAACTTAACCAAAATTGGCTGCAGACTTGTCATTGCAATGAATCCTGCTGCATAAAATGCCTGCAGACTTCTTCATGCAACCCTGCTGTGTGAGCATATGTATGTGCGTGACACCGCATCCTTTAGTACTTATGAAAAACATACCAATATTGTATAAATAAGTAGAGATTGATTTTTGCTAAGAACATAAAGATTTATGGAAGTAGGCAGTGCTGTGTGGCAGAAACTACGACAGCAGTTTCTAGAAAAATCTATAAAATATTTTACATTTGAGATATAGAAAAAAATGCCATTAAAAATGAATCCAAATAGACAGGTCCCTTTGTGGAAAATAGATTGTTTCTGGTTGTGGGCAAGGGTAAGTTTTAAAGGCAACTGGTTTACAACAAATGAAACTCTTTGTCCAAATTTGAACACAAATGGCTTCCTTTTAGATTCTGGAGATTTTCAAGGAGGATCTCAGTGGAGCAAGAAGAGTACAGGCTAAACAGCTGCACAATGGCCCTGAGGCAAAAAAATATAAAGTAAGCAAATAGAGAGATGTACCCCTGTCAGGCAGACAGTAAAACTGTGCTGTTGTTTCAAGGTGGAAAAATTACATTCAAAGTTGACTGATTCAGGTCTGCTGGTAACAGCAATAAGTAGAAGCTGTAATAAGGACCATGCAGAGGGTTCCCTGTCCATGATACACCATCCAGACCGAGGGATTGTAGCAGTGACTGAGAAGTACATGTATTCCAGTGTCAGTCCACTTTTACAATGACACACAAGGTAAATCTTGGGACTGATTTAGAAATTGTGCTACAGCAAACACCTCAGCAGCCAGCTCATACAGAGGAAATGCCCAGCCTTAATTCTCCATGACATCATGGTTAACAACTGTCAAGAGTAAGTAGAAAAACACAGTCCAGAAGCATAGTATATCCCAGACACTCTGGAAGGAACATAATCTACAATACCAGAAATACAAATGCAGTCCATATAGCTGATTTCCTCCTATACTGCATGTATTCATAAACTCTGCAGAATACTTGGGCTGTGGCTATGTGTGTTTCTACTCATGTGTGGGCTATACAAAAGGATAAGGGACTTAATATGCTTGATGTGCTAGAGCTTTTTGCTGAAAAGGTCCTATACCTTGGGCAAGGGGAAGAGAACAAGAACTGGAATGGTTTTGGAGAAGAAACATATCAAACGGGGAAAGTTCTGGTGATTCTGTTTGCAGCTCTTAATGATTAGCTGCTTCTATCTTTACAATTAATTCTTTGTCAGTATTACCAGGAATGCCTTCAATTTCCTCCCTGTCCCCCAACGGACTCCAGCTCATTAATATGCAGCTCTAAGCAAGTATTGAAGCTGTCGTGCATTTCAAATCTCCCCAAGGAAGCTTTTTAAAATTGTAAGTAAGACCTGATACTGAGACTTATTAGCACCAAACCTGGAAAAAAAGCTTCTGTGCGGGCAGCAATGACTCTTCAAGTTACAGTTGCTGTCACCTTTTTTTATCCTGAATTTTATTATAAATGTGAATACCTCAAAGGATTTCTTTGATGCAGCCAACATTTCCAACTCTCAGAAACTGCTGTTTGTGGATAGAACTGGGCTTGTGCCAGCATCTCAGATTTGAGTGCTGAAGCTGAACTTCTAGGTCAGATTTAATTGCACCCACACTGAGAAATACTCAGAAGGAATCCAATGAAGGCAGCAGAGGGATAGTACACCATGTCAAATGCACTGCGGTGGGATGGAGAAACTGGAAGTTTGTATACTTGCTAAAAGGTAGGTCATAACACTCCACAGATGTGTCAGATTTAGATCAAGATCAAAGTCCAGCCGCAATGTTTTGAGACCAGCTTTTGCTCAAACCTCTGATACTTAAGCTTGCATCCAAGGTTTGGATCTTGTCCACTTACTTATGTCTGAACAGCTCCATTTTTTCAGCTCTGTCTTCAATTAAGAAGAACAATCAGTCTAACTTCTAAACTGCTAGCATAAATGATTTGCCAGGACTAAGGTGAAGGCAGACTCCCATGACTACAGTTACAGTAACAGAAGGAGCGTGTAAACTTGAAATTGAGAGGTAGCTGTGGAGCTGCCTGCCATTGGCATGTTGGTGATTCTGCTAACTAATCATCTTTAATTAGTGACACATGGAGCGTGAGGTTTTGGTAAGAGGAAACTAAACCAACTTCCACATAAGGGAGCCTACAGAGAGGGAGAAGGCCATTCTTCAACACTTCTCAGAGAGAAAGGTGTTATTCCAGAGAAAGGGTTCTTAGCAGAGCTTTTTGGTAGAGTGATACTATAGTGTCCCAAACATTGTCCAGCACAAAATAACTGGAAAGATTTTAGCAGCAAAATACCTCAAACTGGAATTTGGAATGTCCCTCAGCTTCCGAAAGTGTTCACAACTCAATAAAGCCTTTCTTGAATGACCCAAAATATCAGTAAATACTGACACCTGTCAGGAGGGAGAGCTGATCCAACAGAGCTATTGCCAATAAAGCTGCAAAACTACAAGCTGTGAGAGATGCTCTTCTAATGCACCTTCTTAACAGTTCCCCCAAACCTGAGACATGAGGAAACGCAGGTTTGCTACTGAAACTCTTCAGGCTCAAACGACAATTTCATCACGTCCTGAGGTCCCAATTTCCTGATTAGAGGTGTTCTTCATCCTCACCAGTCCTGACCCTACTTCTCCACTTCCAACCAAACTTAGCCATCAGCTACGGGCCGAGAAAGCCACCCTCCTCTAGAGGGTGTATAGGACCTGTGTATAGGATCCACTCCTTTCCTGGTGGGCTACTCCATCTGCTCCAGCAGCCCTTCAGCCACGCTGCTGGCAGGCACCCAGGCTGCCGCTGCCGCTGCCTCCCGAAGGCCTGGGTGTGAACCCATCTCCTTTGGGATGCTTGCTGCAGCCCTCACTCAGCCGGGCGGCCCTACATCTCCTAGATGGAGTTCCGCCTCGGAAAAGGCACGCTCTGACAGCCCTTCGCAGCCGCGCCGAGGGGAGCCCCGGCACGGCGGACACTCCCCTGAAGGAGGGTCCCGGTGCCGCCCCCTCCCCGCCCGTCTCCTCACGGCCGCCGGCAGAGGGCGCGCGCCGCCTGCCCACGCCGCGGGGCCGCGCCCCGCCCCGCCCCGCCCCGCCCCGCCCGGCTGCGGGGGCTCCCGGGGCCCGGCGGGCGGCAGCGTTCCGGACAGGGATACTGCCGCCAGAGCCGGGAAGGAGCGCAGCCACTCAGCCCGCCTGGGCTCCCACGGGGCGGTGCCCGCCCTCCGCGCTCCCCCAGCCCGGCAGCCGGGGGCTGCAGAGGCGCCGTGCGGCCCTGCCCCGCCAGCCCGCGGTCAGCGCTGCCGCACCGGGGTCCGCCCGCTGCCCCGACCCTCGAGTCTGTGGGGAGAGCGGAGGCCGGGGTGCCGGCCGACAGGGCCTCCCGGTCCCTCCCGGACCCAGCGCGCGGTTTGGAAGGGTCAGCCCACTCCTGCCCGCAGGATTGCCCGCGGGCACGGCGCTGCGCGCGGGGCGACGGTCCCTGGCAGCACACGTGGTTAGGCAGGCATAGCTGGCAGCTTGGGAATTGAAGGTCTGCCGAAAAACAAAGGAAATCTCCCAGCTCGCCACCAGAACTGCCGAGCCCAGAGAAGGAGCAGTTCCACACTGCAGTGCGAGCGGCCCCCCGTCAGCGCCGTGGGGCCAGCGGAGGCTGTACAGCTCTGCACTGCTGCGAGCTCGTACGGCATTTCCCTGCCTTACCTTGTCATCCCTATCACGTCTGCCTACAGAACAAACCACGGGATCTCTGCATGCGGATTTATGTGAAACCTGTTCACATGCAACAGCAGCTGGGGTGCACCTCCTTTTGTTTGCCCGTTTGTTCAGCTTTTTGGGGTCACCTACGTAAACGCACAAGGCACTACCGATGTAGCCTGGCTATCTTGGATGGCATCACTTTTGTCAGCTTTAGATTAAAGCTTTCCTAACCGGATCAGGAATGGCTGTTCCACTCTTAGGGTGATAACACAGTGAAGTTAAAACACAGCAGAGCATCTTACACATCTTTACTATTGTCAGAGTATCTGTGAAGACAGACAAGGACTGGGAGATTCCTTGCTCAGTGATTCTGGTTTTGTTTCCTCACAGCTGTTATGGCCCAGGTACACTAGGGATGCAGGAAGGATGCATTTATATGGAAGTAACAATAGGAGGTTGGAAAGGTGGATGCAAGTCCCCTGTGTGTTCTGCCCTCTCATCTGCATCAACCTATCCATGTTATGACCCTATCAGGGGATCTGGCATTTAGCTCTTTATTGCCTCCATTTCTGAGAAAATGAGCAACTTCTTTTGAGAAGGAAGATTTATTAGAGATGATTTTACTATCTACAGGATTTGAAATAAAAAAGGATATGTAACTAGATACACATGACCATCAAATAGAAATCATAATTAGAAGAGAAAGATTAATAGGGACACGAGTCTGTAGAATTTCATTGTTAAGAGATCAATTTATTATGCCCTTGACTGCAAGTTAAATTAATAACATTTAAAATTACAACAAGGAAAAGAGATGCCAGTGACTGTCATAAATACAGCTGGCTTTTCTTTCCTAGTTATTTAGGGAGGATTGGGAACACTTGTGAATAAAGCCTGAATAGAGGCAACTAACCAATAACTGCGGTGAAAGCAACAAGGTTTTCCCCCGCACCCGCCCGCCTTTGCAAGAACGGGGGGAAATCACAGATGTCAATCAGGAAATACTGCAAAATAAAATGGACCCTCCCGTCAGCCGAGGCACCGCGCAGAGCAGCGGTGAGGCTCTGGCAGTCTGTTCACAGCCGCTAGCCCTGCAGCTCCGCCGCTGACCGGGGAGCGCACGGGGCTCCGCAGCTCGGGTCTTCCCTCCCTTGCAAAACTGTCAGGCACAAATGGGCAGGAGGATATTGGTTGCAAGGGACGCGGAGGCTCCTCCCAGAGACTGGATCCCGATATTTTCGGAGGATTTCTTTTAACTCACTTACAAACCTGGGTGAAGGGAACAAGTTGCCGATATAGCGGAGGCGGAGAGAGCGGCTCCTACTCCTTCTTTCGCCTTCCTAGTGCTACCTTAGATGCTTCGCCTCACTTGCGGATAAGAGCTTGGCTGCCTGCCGGGGGATAGTTCCTGCTCTGGATATTGCTGTTTCTGTGAAAACAAGGGTTGTAAGGGAATGAGAAGGAAGACAATGAAGAAAAACCGACCTGGAGAAAACCCCAGTCCCAAGCGTTTTCCTGAGAACTGACTGGTGTTTTGGGGCTGAGTGATTCCGGCGGAGGCGGAGGAGGGAGCAAGCCTGCCCGCTCCGCGGGGGACTTCCCAGGACCGGCTATTCCCTTCGGATGCGGAGTGAGAAACCTGTAGGAAATTCTCCCGCCTCCCTACGAAGCCACCATGAATTCAGTGGCTGGAAATAAGGAGAGGATTGCGGTCACGGCTCGGAGCAGAAAATACGGGGTAAGTTGTCGGCGGAGGGGCGGCTCGGAGCGGTGGCCGCCGCCGTGCTGGGGCTCCCGCGCCTGTCGCCCGCTGGCTGCCGGCCATCGCCCTCCGGCCCCGCGCAAGTTCCGCGGTGCGGGGCGGTAGAGGCTCCGGGCGGGGGAGGCGCGGGGACCGCCGCAGGCGCGGAGCGTCCGAGCGAAACTTGGTGGCGCCGCTGGGCCTCCCTGCCTGACCCGCTACTCCTTCTCCCGCTCCAGGTGACCGACCCCTGCTCCCCCACCAAGCCCGCCGCTCCCTTCTCCCCCGAGAGCTGGTACCGGAAGGCGTATGAGGAGTCCCGGGCGGGCAGTCGCCCGGCGCCGGAGGGAGCCGGCTCTGCCCTGGGCTCCTCCGGCACCCCGTCCCCAGGCTCCGGCACATCCTCGCCGGGCTCCTTCACCGGCTCGCCGGGACCCGCCTCGCCCGGCATCGGCACCAGCTCCCCCGGCTCGCTGGGCGGCTCGCCGGGCTTCGGCACCGGCTCGCCGGGCTCCGGCAGTGGCGGCGGCTCCTCGCCGGGCTCGGACCGCGGCGTCTGGTGCGAGCACTGCAACGCCCGCCTGGCGGAGCTGAAGAGACAGGCGCTGAAGCTCCTCATCCCCGGGCCCATCAGCAACAAGGTGAGCGCGGGGCCGAGGGGAGCGGGGCATCCCTGTGCCCGGAGCAGCCTCCAGCAGCCGCTGGGGCTGTCGGCCATCTGGGCTCCCCTCTAACGGTGTCACCGCTGAGCGCTTTGGGTTTATTTGTGTTCTCCCCTTCTTGGTCTTGTTCCCTTTTCCCATCCCTTCCTGCTGCTTCGTGTGGAGCAGGGTGCCTCTGTCTCCGGAGGGCTGCCAGGCTTCCGGGGGCATCTGTGATAGTCCCTGCAGCTCGTTTCTTGCCTCCCTCTTTCATTGCACTGGTAGTGGTTCTGTGTTATTTCCTGCGTGCTTGTTTTTTTTTCTAGTGGGGAGTAAGGGAGTCACTGGCCCCTTCCCTTTCTGCTATCTTTGATCCTTACGGGATGGATTTACAAAATGCCCTGAGACTCGGCAGCCAACTTAGTGGTGGTGTATGTATGGTCTGGTGCCAGTGGTCTCTACTTCCATTGAGGGAGAGACCCTCCTGTAGCTCTGGGTTCAGATGAGGCAGTGAAATGCTATGTGAGCCCAAAGGTCACCCAGGGAGGCTGTGGCAGACCATGGCATTGAACCCAGCTCTCCCAGGTGTCATTAAAAGAAGGATAACTTGATGATGCTTCTCTGTTATAGAGAAGTGCTGAATTTTTTTTTTTTTTTATTCTTAAGAGGACTTGAAAATACTTGAAGCTGCTGGACACTGAGCACTGGGTTTAATAATCCTGTGTCTAAAGAGGATGTAAGCATTTCTGATATTTGGCACCAGGTTTTAAGAACTGGCTGATCCTGAATAGAGCTGGAAGTCTGCTTTCTGCCTCTGTTGGGGAATTTGGTACCTCCAAAGGCATACTCTGAAATTCCCAGGGGTTTTTTTGGCACTGTTTTTTGGTTTCCCTGTTTGTTACATAGAAAGATTAAGGCTAACAGCCCTAAACGAGTGACCAGCAGCCCTTGGCTGACCTCATGCTACCAAAATAGTAAGCACCGGGTTCCTCCATAGCAACCCTGTGAGTGTTGCATTGTGAATGGGTCTACAGCTGCTGGAATGTAGTACAATACAATTTTGTTTGCCCTGTTGGGTCCAGGTACTATCAAATGATAATATTTACTCTTCCACTTCAAAGAGTTTTCATTAGTGGTTACAATAAAGAGGTATCGTGGAAAAGAGCCGACTGCTGAGAAAGGATCCCTGGTATTGCTGTTGTGTTGTACTCTCCATTATTTATTTATGTGCTTTTGAGAGGGAGTTGGTGCTCTCATGAACAAAAGGCTCAAGGACTGGTTACCTTGTCTCAAGAGCTGACTCCACGGGATTATTCATGAAAAGGGAAAGGTAGAACCACCAAAATGAATAGTAAATTTAACCATTAATATACATGGTTGATCAACTGTAAAGTGTCCCTGTACCGAAACCTTCACAAATTTCAGGCTGTGTGATTTGGCAGTGATTACCAGCTGTGAACGTGGGTGGGAAATTACTGGTACCCATATGGGAGCCACCAGAATAACAGAGATTAGGGGTGGAGGGGAGGATAAAACTAACATAAAGTCACAGTGTTTAAATAGAAATTTTGTGGTCATGCAAGGGTTTGCACAGTGTTCCCTTATTGCAGTAGTGGTTGACATAGCCCTCCTGAGATGTTACCCTTGTATTACTATTGTTATTTGTTCTGTTGTTCACTAAGTTTAGCTGATGCTGTTGTACAGGCTAGTCTTCATTTGTATGAGTAGTAAGCCTTACTTATCTATTTTTTTTTTTTATTCTTACACCTCCTTTCCAAACCTTCCAGTTCTATAGGAAGGTTGCTATCCAACTATTGCTATCCAACCTGTGCACTTAGAGGCAAGGAAGGAGGCACAAGTAAGGTGGTCTTTGTGGGCTGTGGTGACCCTCTGCCCTATTTGCTATGCTCAGTTGTACTTGCAGGCTCAGTTCTGTTGAGATACTCCAGCCTTTTGCATACAGTTCTTTTCTGTGCATGGGTGCTACTGGCTCTGACTGTTTGCTGAAGTATCCCTTTCTCTCATCCTTTCTGGCTTATTTGTGACTCCTCAGAACCTTCTCACCTTGTGATTTTTTGCCTTCAGCAGGTGCTGCCCAGCAGAGTGAAGCTTTGGGCTAGGTGGTGTGAGATACAAACATCATGGCTAGTGCCATTGGTTTTTTGGACCAGCGGTGTTGGTCTTGCAAGTTTGTTTTTGCTGGTATCATTGGGTAGCTTTTTCAGTGTCTGCTTTGGGGAAAGTAAGGCACTGGCGTGGGCTTGGCCAGTTCAACCAGGGCCTGTAAGCTGCCTTTGCAGGTGTGTGCCACAGTAACACAGTTGCCCTTTGAGGGCAAGATGTAGAGGGTCTCTCAAGAATGTGAAAATCTGTCCGTGTCTGGGGAGAACTTGGATTTGGTTTGGGTTGAGGCAGGGGTCTACTACACTGTGTTTAGTGGAGCTGGCATTTTTTAGGGTCCTGTGAGGTGTGCTCTTGATTGCTGCTATGGAAATAGGTTTTTTGTGTGTGGAATGGATCCTGCCACTTAGTTAAGTGGAAGAAGGAGCAGATCACATTCCTAATTCTGGGTATTCCTTCAGAACTTGCAAAGTGTCTTACAACTCAAGACTGTGGTGCCTACGGGACACAGCTAATTGGCAATATGCCTTTATTAGAACAATTAAATGAAGCATTTAAAATGTATCTGCCATCATCTAGTCACCCAGATCTGACTTACATGTTATGTTTTGTTTTGTTGCTGTTGAAGACAGCCTAGAAATATTATTAGCTGTATCAATACATTCTGTGGCACCTGTTCCTCATTTATACTGTATTTAGAAATACATATGATCTGGGGTATTGTGTATTGCAGAACAAGCAGAATATGAGAGTTTATTTTTTTGTATGTTTTAACATATATCTAGTAGCAGACATTGAAACCTACAGTAATTATCCAAATGTGAACCTACATTGATGTTTTCTATGTATGCAATCACATAAAGGTTTGTGTGTATCTGTAAACTGCAATAGTATACTTAATTGATTCATACACAGACCAGGCTTTATGCATGAAGTTATGTACTGAAGCTTTTCATTTGACTGAAAAAAAGCCACACTTAACCTAAAGCAAACTGCTTCTGACTAGCTGATTGTTAATGCTGAGGTGTTGAGCTTCCAGTTTTAAATAGAAACATTCTCTCCTAATATGTCAACAGGATGAAAACTTGATTTTATTTTTTTTTTTGGGGTGAGGCACAAAGGTGAAGAATATATAATTATGGTTGTGCTAACTTATTTTAACCATTTAAAATGCCAGGTTCCCTGCCAATAGCAAAAAGAAAAGTGCTAAAAGCTTATTGTTTCTTTTTCCTCCTCTTGTGACACAGATGTGACTTACTGATGTTCAGCAATTATGTGCATATAAGGGGTTATGTTTTATGAGAACTAAACCTTATTCTAGCCCCCATGTGAAGCAGGCCTATGGGAAATAACTAGCACAGGTGGTTGGTATAGTTGTGCACTGAGGGTGTATTGGAGCATTTGGTGATGGTTGCTGGTGGGGTTTATGTTACATTTGCATGATGAGAAAGATTGTCTCAAAAATTACTAATATATTTTTTTTTAATTTAACGTTTTTCTTAGGCTATATTTTCAGAAGGGCACTAGACAAAATTCTAGCATAGGAGTTTATGGCATCATATTCCCTATTTATCAGAATTTGTGTGAAATGTGTTTACCTTGAATTCAGTCCTGTGATATCACCTGTCTTCAATGAACACTAACCTCGCAGGCATCTAACAATTGAGGAGTTACTATATTGATGTGTATCCAATTATATTGTGTATAAATAATCAATGGAATGCTAATAAGAATACTCTTCAGCTGATGGTTATACATTTGTTAGTACAGATTCCAAAAACGCTGGATAGAGCATATAAATAAAGGTAATTTGAATGTGTAGATATGAATAGCTGCTTAGGTGTGTTGTGACTGTGTTTGTAAGTAAGGATACTATTTTAAATGGTAAAGATGGATAGCACTGATGTCGTTGGGTGGCTTATATTGTGGACTATCCCATAGCTAAAAAGTCTGTGCTTCTGAATATAAGAATTGGGTAAATTCTGAGCACAGTGTGTCTGTGATGAAGGAAGGAAAGGACTTACACTCAGTGTAAAGTTTTGGTTTTTTTCACCAATTTACTGACACTGTCCCATTTTTTGCTTGCATATTGTTGAATTACCTGTTCTTTCAGGAGTGCTCAATGGTCAAAGACTTGACTAATAATTATTAATAATGAAGAAAGCCCCGAAGCTGATCTAATGAAAAATAGGTTCCCGTTAACTTGTAGCTACTTCAAAAACATTCCCAGTAGAGACAGGACAGTAATGAACCCTTCCTCAAAGCTTAGTGAGTGGCAGAATAATGGAATGTCATTTCTGTCCAGACCTTTAATTTGTGAACAAGCACAGCCTGTCTGTATGGTGACTTAATTCATTGTGCAAAAAATCTCAGGCACCTAATCATTTCATCCCAACTCATTGTAATGCAGATAGGATTATTGCATTAGAAATGTGATTTTAAATGGCCTGAGGCAGTAATTTGTCAGCATTTGGAAGGATTAACTCCATTAAAGTTTAGGCAACAACAACCATTCTTTTGTGTTGCATCACAGGTCACAATACCAAACATTTAGCATAACTCATCTGTGAATCTTCTTACAAGTGTATGCTTCCTGGCAAGTTGGGAAGCCATGAGCTACTGCACTTGTGTTGGAATTACAGCTGCTTGCAGAGCTCCAGAGGAGACAAACGGATATACCTTCACCTCTCATGAATTAATGTAAACCCTTTTCTAAGAGCAGCTGGAAGTCTTGCTGCTGCAGTCCCCAGTGTCAACATGTGAAATAGTTATATAATTTCTTTCAAGCTTGCAAATGTCTTGGAGGTCATAGTGAAGATACTGTATATTAAAGACTGCTCTTTAGAAAGCTGTCAAAACTGTTAGCTCTGCAGCTTTCTCTGTGGGATGAAAAATGCTTACCATTACTAAGTGCCCTGGAAATTAGGAACCGGCCTATGATCACAGATTGTATTTAGTGAATTGAAACTATAGTATTTCCTGTCAGAAAAGAAAATACTTTTAGACCATAGACACAAGTGTTGAAGGTGGAGAGGGAAGTATTGATGTTTTAACTGAAGTAAATCTCTAGGGAGCAGATTTCTTTTTTTCACGAAGGCTTGTCTGTGCATCTGAAAATATTGTGTTCAGAAATAGAGTCAGTGCTGAATCTGTAACTGGCCTCTTCATGCCAGGCTGTTATTAAATAACAATGCATCTTCAAGGTGCTTTATGCATGAAATCTGCACAGATCTCAAAAATACCCTTGTATCTTTAGAGAGTCTTATATTTCCTTAGAAGTAAATGTAGCATCCGTAAATATATTGTATAATAAGCACAGGATTTTGGCATATAGTTTTGGAAGGAGAGAAGGAAGAAAGGTAGTCCATCTGAGTTACCCAGACAGTGTTTGAAAAAGTGTCAAACATTACCAGTGTGGGCCATCGGCATGTAATGGGAGTCATGCCTGCATCAGCAGATTATTAGAACATTGCAGTGCTGTGTATGTAGGGCTGAAAGACATAGCAGTTTTGCCACATCAGCAGCACATAGCCTTTGACATCATATAATTGGGGTGTTTCCAAGCACTGAACTTGCAGCCCACCACCACAATAAACTTGACTGTCATGCTCTACATAATGATGTAGTAGGAACTGTAGCATTCTGTCACATGGGGTCTGCACGTCAAAAAAGTGAGAGATGTTCTAAGTTAAATTGCTAGCTTAGATCTTAAAGTGTCATGCTGTAGCTTGAGAGGCATAGATGTTATTAAAATGGAGAAACACAAGCATATGTCTTCCCCTCCTGCCACTGAATAAATAATTCCTAGCCCACAGTATTTGTTGTTGGAGCTGCAATTCAAGAACTATCCCTGATTGGAGAAAATTAGATTATATGTTTACTTTGAACTAAGCAAGCTGTAGCTTGTAACAACACCCTGATAAACAAAGTAGTATCCTAGGAGCAGAGAGCTCTAGAAGTGTCTTTTACAGTGTGTCCCATTGTACCAAGTTTCGGTTGGAAGTCACAATGAAAGTATTGCTCTTCTAGAAAGCAGTGGTGAAGTAATAACCACAAGCAATCTGCTGCAGTCCCACACAGAAATGCTGTTTTGCTCTGGAAGCTTCAGCTTGTACATTTGAAAGACATGGTAATGTTTCATCCAACACTTTCCCTTAACACAGAGTGATCATTGGAGCTAGGTTGTTTTAGATGATCATACCATTGCTGCACCCTTATTTGTAGGTTTATAGAACTCAAATCCCAGTGGCTTCTGCTGTTCATCTTTATTTCCAGTTACTTTCTATGCAACCTTCCTACATTAAACCAGGTTTAAAATGCCTCCAAACATTGTACTGAACATTATGAAGCTGTTAAGAGCTGTGTTTGTCTCTAGTTTTGAAACCTGAAATATATAATCAGATTTGATACAGGTCAGACTCTGTACAGTTGTAAAATCTTGTAGTATCTACAGCCAGAATATGCATTTGCTTATGCTTCTTTTTCCTCCACTCTCCTCCTACATAACTTTACAGCACAGCTTGGTAATGTTTTGATGGGATTGTGTTTGCAGCTTCTTCAAGTAAAATCAGACCTACACAAGAGACTTAATAGAGGAAAGTTGATAGGACCATTCTGAGCCTGACATGAAGGCTGTTCAAAAGATCCTGCACGAAATATCAAATATTGAAAATTCTTTCCTTTGTATAACACGAACTATTGCTTGTTACTTATAAAAATAGTAAAGTAGTGTGAAGGGGGAGAGAGAGAAGTAGTCTGGATATGAACCTTGTCAGTCTATTGACTTACATGAAATTGACTTTAGTGAGGGCATTTTGGACTTCAGTGAAATCAGTAGGATTTCTTTTAGGCCACAGCTCTTGTGTATCATATACCTCCAACCGGGGAATACTTGCATGCATTCAAAGCAGCAGACATGCTGCTCAGGCTGAGCCAGGGCTAAGATATCCTGGCTCCCTCTGGCTTTCCCATGTGCCTTTTCTTTCTCTTCTCCATATAAAGGTCATAAGTTAGCATCACTGCAGGTCTCCTGTGTGAATACATGGTGGTTGCTCCCTGCTTTGGTTCTTATAAAAATGATAGTTCAAACACTTTCAATAGCAGTGCTTTCTAAACTCAGATCCTTTTGATCAGGATTATTACAACAGCAGATGCGAGGAGCCAGTGATTTCTGTGAAAGGTACTGATGTGAGCAGTGCAATGCATCCAACTGTAGCTTCTGCTAGGGATTACTTTTTAATTACTTTACAAAATAGAAAGTAAAGGAGAATATGATACCAGCTATACAAAAGAATCAGTCTTAAGGAACTGATGTGTTCAATTTCAGCTCAGATTTATTTTTATGGTATCAGAATTCAATTTATTTTAATTGAAATAATACAGTGTAGTAAGGCTGTTAAAAGCTACTTACCATTCCAGCACTGGTGTACTTCTTAAAAATTATTTTAATCCTCAACTGTGTTTATTTTTATTGGCTGTTGTGATTTAACCCCAGCCTGCAACCAAGCACAACACAACCCCTCACTCACTCCCCCACCTGCAAGATCAGGGAGACAATTGCAAGGGTAAAAGCTAGAAAACTCATGGGTTGAAATAAAGAGTTTAAAAGCAAGAGCTGTGCACACAAGCCAAGCAAAACAAGGAATTAATTCACTGCTTCCTGTGGACAGGCAGGTGTTCAGCCATCTCCAGGAGAGCAGGACCCCATCATGTGCAAAGGTTACTTGGGAAGACAAATGCCATTGTTCCAAACATCTCCTTCTTTCCCCCACTTTGTGGACTGAGCATGATGTCATAGGGTATGGAATATCCCTTTGGTCAGTTTAGGTCACCTGTCCCAGCCGTGTCTTTTCCCTGCCTGCTCACCATTGTGGCAGTATGAGAAAAAGCCTTGGCTCTCTGTAAGCCCTGCTCAGCAATGACAAAAACATCTCTGTATTATCAACCCTGTGTTCAGTGCAAATCCAAAACATAGTCCCATGGTAGCCACTGGGAAGAAAATTAATGCTACCCCAGCCAAAACCAACCCATTGTCACTAAGACCTGTTCAATCTGTATTATTAAATCACAGTATATGTTGATCTTGAATTTCTTATATAACTTAAAACATCTTGTGTTTTCTGGGAGGAAAAAAAAGTATTTCAGTCTGATGAAACTTTCAGACTGGTTTCCTCTTCTCACCTTTCTTCTGAAACCGTATTTGGTAGCAATCTTTGGGTTAAAAGAGTTAAATTGCCAAGGAAGATTGGTCAAGTGATCTGAGGAAACTGGTGGGATATTAAACTGACCTTTGTTTACAATTCATGATGAAAACAAAAGACTTTGCTCAGAAGGAACTGGATGCTTCTAGAGTCATGTAAGTAAAACATTTGCTGATATAAGATTTTTGCATATTTAAAGTTGTCATGCCTTCCTATTAAACAAATAAGGGCTGAGACTGCTCGCTTTGTTGCCCTACAAGTAGGAGAACTTAACATATCGGCCCTATGGTGTCTGTTTTATTAGTACCTAGTCAATGATCTTATTCAATGGATTTGTCTATTTGGGAAAAGAGGGTCAAATGCCTTTGAAAAATTATTTTATTCCAATAAAAAAGTACTGCAAGCTGAATTGAATGTGGATCTGGAAAACACTTTAAATTTCTTGCTGGTGATTTGTGTTGAAGGAACTGTATACTGAAGGTAGGATATCTTTATCTAGTGCAATATGACTTATGTAAAGCATCCATCCAGCTCTAGTGTCTATAGGAAAATCTTAGACTGGGAATACAGTCTGTTTAAGTGTTCTGGCTTCCAAATTACCTTCAAGTGCAACTTGCTTTATATGTCCTTATTTCTTACACATGTATTTTGATCTGTGGATTTTCTATGATCTATTAATAGCAAACCTCTGCTCTAACTTATATTTCCCCATGCCCCCTAAGTTGTAAATACTTTGATGTGATCATTTGTTTGCACCTGAGTATTCACAACAGCTTCTCTATTCCATGGCCTTGCACTGGAACAAAATTCTACTCATGTGAATGTTTGGGGAAAAGTAAATGAAAGGACACTTTGACATCCACCACAGTAAATATTTTCTTTTTCTGAAGAAAAAGTGAAATTTCACAGTGGTTTGGGGGTTTCAACTTAGTTCAGAACTATCTGAACAGAATCTGCCCCAGCAGTGCAAATGATTTTCCCCAAGTTGTGCATGCTTCATTCCCTCCCTCCCTACCACCATCAAAATTGACTGAAGATAAATCAAGACTCAAGATGCAACTCCTCAATTTCTGTGGACCTCTGCGACATTCTGTTGGGAATTGCCCATTCGTTTTACTGCAGGTGTACTTGAAGATATGAAAGAGATTCCTGCAGTGCTGAAGATGGTGGTTGCTCTGAAGCCCATTGTTAAGAGTGGGGCAGAACTTGGCCTTTATGTATTTCTCTCCTGGCTCCTCTGAGACTCACCTGGGCAAACTCCTATCTTATCAAAGCTAAACTCAGACTTGGTTATGCTAAAGTTATTCAGGAAAGGGGACTTCTGCCTGCTAACTGATTGTCTGAATGATTGCATGCTACTATTTCATTTGGACAGTTTTATTTTTCTGTGCCTCTTGGCTAAATAAACCTCTGACCTGTTGAGTGCCAAATGCTGAAAGAATTGCCCATTTACTCCATCCACCTGATGGACTCCAGCAGAAAGCCTAGTGGGCAATAAGGCAATCTTGGCCTTCAACAGGCACTGAACATTGAGAATAGAAGTCATTACTCTTCATTTCTCTATTAGTTTCACTGTTCATTTAATAGAGCCAGGCAAAGAAAACATTAATATCCTATTCAGCAGCCAAATGCACCAAAGTGGGAGTTGTGACTTGTGTGTTTTCCTCTTTTCTAATGGTATCATTAAAATTTAACAAGTCCTTTAAATCATGTTAGTATTCCCAGGGTTACTATGCTGAAATTGGTGGCAGCATTCCCACAGGAAGAGTAAACAGTGGCTGAGGCTGCGTGGCTGGCATTTGTTGCTCAGAGGGAGGTGTTGGGTCTGGACAAGCCCTGGCACCAGAAAGGAGAAATCAAGTCTTTGGCGACAGGGGGCATTTACGGTACACATAAATATTCTTTGCTATTTACCTCTCCCTTTTCACTCTCTCCTTGCTTTTCTCTCCCCATTAGCACTAAAGCTGTCATTTCAGCTCATACCCCTTAGATGTCTAATGGAAATTCTTGACAATAAGCCTGCATACATGTGAACTTAGCAGGAAGGCACACAAGTGTGCTAGTCAGTGCGAGTGTCAGATTTAAGAGATTGTTAGACCATAGATGGCTTTTACCGGAGGTCGAGAAGGCTAACAAAGTGGGAGATGCAATTAAAATGGTATTTGTTAGAAAGGAATAGCTAGCTGTCTGGGCAGACTGAACATGGGGAAATGATGGGTAGCTGGAAGGACATTAATGATGGCTTTGAAAGCAGTTCTGCAGCATGGGTGGTAAGCCTAAATCCAGAGCTGTTCTCTTAGTATGCCTAACAAGACTTCCTTTTTTTCCCCTGTGTGTCAAGTTCATTTTTGAATAATGGATTTGACAAAAGTTCTGTGGATTTTGGTTTAGGTTTAGAGGTGAGTGAAAGATTGGTTTAGAGTTAGAGGTGGGTGAGGTAAGAGAAGAAACTAGCTTTTGGAAGCATTCTCAACACCTTGAAAACAAGGCTTTGCAGGATTTTGCAGAATTGGTTTTTGTAAAGTCATTGATTCAGTGCTCTTGCAAAGAGGCTGTTTGGTGAGAACTATGAGATGGGGCAGGCAACTCATTAAAATGCTTTCTTATTTTAAATGAACATTTGGGATCTGATTCTTTTAAGCTCTTGACAAGAGCTCTGATATTAAATACTAATAATAATAATAAAATCTTCTCAAAATTACTTTTGCCACAGCAATCATCTTTAATTGTTAGAGGTATTTGATCACATCTTTCCTTTATAATTTTTTTTTGACTGGTGGGCAGTTGGGTATTTGGCTTCAACATCATGGTTAACAACTTCCAAAGTTGCAAGGAGCAGAGTGGGCACTTACAGCAGGTTGGCCAATACATTTTGGTGTCCTAAAAGACATAAGCAGCTGTGTGTATAGAAACGGCCCATTACAAGAAGAAATGTGGGGCTTTGAGAGGAAGAAGACATGCTATGGAGACAGAAATGCAGTGGGGAATGAAGTGTGCCTTGGTTCATCCAGGCAGCAAAGCTACAGTGCTTTCATGGGAAAGGTGGCACACTGGGGAAGCAGAGAGAAATGGGTGATAAACCTGGGTTCTGTAAAAGCCTGAGCTCACTTTAAAGTTTTGAAGAAATGATTTGTGTGAAGGTTGTGTTTTGTTTTGTTTTTCTTTAAAAAGGCTATCCCTGTAATTTTTCATCTCTCAATCTTTGTCTCTCTTAAAACAGAAACTAGCAAGCAGCTAGAAGTGTAGAAAGCAGTTAAACTGATGTTGTCCTTGGTTTAAGGCACTTCAGTATTTTTCATTCTGAAATTTATATTTTTGTCCAAAGACTAAGGTACTGGTACATCCTCTGATCTAAAGGTGTAACAAAGTTTTCTTTCTTACATCTAATTAATTTGTTTCTCTTTTTACCAGTCATGAAGACATATATGTTCCATGCTGTCCATTTGAGATTTGGTATAGTAGGGATTCAACCCACTGCACTAGCAATTTTACCTAGCATGACAAATAAATGACGTTTTAGTGCATCAGCAATAGTTATGAATTCAGTCTGGCCTTTCCTTTCTCTGTTTTTGTCTCTGAAGGAAAAAAATGTTTGATTTCCAGATTAATTTGAATTCTTATAGTGTTAAGCCTACTAATTCTGTAGTATTATTATACTAGACATTTTAAGGCCACACTATTAAGTAGCAGGGCTTGTTTCAAATACTTTAAAAGCAGAATAGAAAAGACTTAAGGTGTGAGAGAGAAGCTAAAGGTGGGGGGATATATGTGAGGGCTGAATGCACAGGCACTGATGGCTCTAAATGAAGCACTTTACAGACTGAAGTGCTTTAAATTGCCATCCTTCTTTGTCAGTCCTAGTTACTTAGTTCTTCCTAGCCTGCTCTACCACTGTCTTGCCTGTTTAATATTCCACTTCAGTATAACAAGAGATGAAACATCCAAGATGCCTGTATCCTCCAGGAGTCAGCACTACTGATGTATTTGTGTTAGCTGTTTATAAGCAACGTGCCAAACAGAGCTATAAAGAGGAGAGGAAGCAGGGGAAGGGAAACCGTTGCGACTTCTCTTAATTTGCTGGGTTTTTTATCAGCGAAGGAAATAAATTCCTTCGCTTTCCTACTCCAAATGCACGCACTCTGGATAATACAAATTGTTTCAATAATCACGCACTGCTAAGGCCTAGATAAGGGCCTATATTTCTGTACCTGAAATATCAAGGACCAGTGTGTGCTATGTGGAAAGCTGGTATGGAATCATGCTGCTGAGGAAGCTGTGTGTAGTAATGTGCATGGGTGACACTGATAAATGGCTCCTCTAAGCAGGCATCTGCAGCAAATCGTCAGATTGAGACTTCCCAGCATACCCTAGACCTCGACATGAATGAAATCTCTGTTGCACCATTATTTACTCACCTCCATATGAAATGAGAGGATAGGATTCATTGCTTTAGTGCAGCTTTTATATGATTTTACTCTCTTTATGTATGCATGTGTGTATATATTTCTTTTCTCTCACTTTCTGCAGCAATGGCCGCAGAACTCCCAGTGTTTTCTCACTGATTAGACAAACAACATTTTGAAAGAGGATAAAATGGTTTTCAGGGTAAAGGATGGGTGTTTTATTTCTAGAAACCTAAAATGAATGTTCTGTGTATTCTGTTTTTTTGGTTAGACACATGTATAAAGGTAGGTAAGCATGGTTTGCTTTTTGTTGTTTTATTTTGTTGTGGCTGTTCTAGTAGAGGGTTGTGGTGGCTGGGAAAGAAAAGGGAAAAGTCTTAGATTATTTTCCTTTTTGAAGAATCATGATTATGGCCTTCAAAAGGCAATGAGATAGTCTGCAAATCTATTTTGCATTGAAGTAGAGCCTCCTCTTTTCCTTGTTACCACTGGACATTACTGATGTATGAAAAGAATCGGACTTGCTCCTCGCCTTCCTTCAACATGTTGTTTGGCTTTTTATTTTTTCCTTCTTTGAGGTGATTTTCTAGAATAACTTGTCATTGAAACTGAAACTCTGGTTATTTAGGCTTTGATGGAAAGGTCTCTTGAGATCAGGGTAGAATTTCTGGCCAATCTACTAAAAAAGAACAATTTTTTGTAGTTAGTATATACTCCCAGTACATAAAGATCCTGATAAGTTCTCCACTCTTCTTAATTCTAGCCAATATGTCAAACCTGAACTCTGAACCTGAAACTTGGGCTCTGAACTGCTGTGAGTTTATCTACAAGGATATAAAATGGTAACCTCTGACAGAACAGCAGAAAGGGAACTCAAGTGTCAGGGCAGAAGGACTTATCATGCACACAAAATTTAGCTACTGCATTACACTAACAACCACCTTACCTGAAGTTTGCCTTTATTGGCATTGTGAATGTATCTGACAGGGAGGTGAGGATCTATGTCTTGTCCTACCACCGTGCTGTGGTGTTGATGGATGTCTGTGGCTGTCTGCTCCACCCTTCTGCTGCAGCTCTCTTAAATTGTTGCTTCATTATCAGAGCCCTTAGCTTCCTGCTATTTTAGCCTTTGCCCTCAGACTATTTCTGTGTGTCTTGCTGGCTTTTAGTAAAAATGTTTAATATTTGCAGGTGATGTGGAATGGGACTTTCCACACAGAGGTTTCCACAAGAAAAGACCTTTTTTAATCACTTGGTGGAAGAGGACAAATGGTCTTAGAGTAGAGAAGTGGTTTCTAACACGAAGATGCTCATGGAAGTCACAGGGCTTCACACAGCTGCAAATATTCACACCAATGTGCCCATTCCTGGAGTACATGCGTAGATCTCATCTCAGTAAAATATTTGCTTTTTCTATCTTTACAGCTGAGGAGAAGAGATACAGAGTAACTTGGTGAATTAATTAGTTGCATAGAACAGAGGTCAGGGTTCTTACATGCTTGTGCTCTTGACTAGAGGGCTTTTCCCTTTCTTGCTAATGTTGACCATCCTATTCTGCAGCAGCTCTTGTATGCTGGCTCAGTGTTGGCTCTTCTGACTCTGTACAGAGAGGAAGAAGGGAGGCGCAGTTTGCATTTCAAAGCTGTCAGCCTTAGAGGGATTGGAATATGGCAGTTGAATATGTAGTAACTAATTATCCAGTTATGACAAAAAGTCTTTTGGAAAGACCTTGACTTCTGATTCTCTGATTGGTACCAGGAGCTGGCCGTTAGTTTAACAAAAAAAAAAAAAATTGCTAATGGGTTTGGTGTAGGGTTTTTTGTGATTTTTCAAGAATGTGTTTATTAATTCTCTTTCTTTTTCTTCCTACCTTGGACAGTTCATATCTATGAATAATTTAATTGTCCTTGGCCGTCTGCTGTTGAGAATGGCACGCTGTTAGGCATTCTGTATTCATGTAGCATTTGTTAATGTTTGTTTTGTATTCTGTCTGCTTCTCTGCCTTTCCAGAGATCAAATGGAGGATGCAAAGCTTGACAACATATAAATGCTATTAAACTGGATCTGAAAGAACAGAAAAGGAGGCCTTTGTCATTTCATTAGTTAGAACATTAATTGGAATAGATTGTTCAGTGTTTTTCTTGCCAGTTGAGAAGTAAATGTTTATGTGAAAGCATTTTTCTACTTTTTGAAAAGTTTGTCTTGAGAATATGTCTTGAATTTACAAGTAACTATTTGTACTGGCTTACATAATATCTCAAATATGTTCCTTCTGTTTTCTTGCCCTAGACATTCTTTTATATTGTATTATTCACAAGTTTTAAACTGCAGAAATTCTAGTTTTGAGGTTTTAATTCTTTTTGCATTGAGGATTGTATTGCTTTAACTGCTTTTGTCATGATGCTTGTTAAGCAAAAAAAAAAAAGCAAAGATCTGTAAATTTTTTTCAGTTTGCATCTTTTCTGATCCAAACATAAGCATCTTTATTAGTATTTATTAGATCTTGTCAGTAACTCTTACAAGCTTCAGGTTGAGACTTTGAGGACAGTAGGCAGAAAGCACATTCCAAGCTACTTTGTTGTCTACAGTTTTGCCAGGTGAATGGGAAACCAGGTTAATGCTTTATTGCAATTATAGAAAGTGATCTCATCCTCTTTGGAGAAAGCTTCATCTTTCAGAAAAAAAACATGCTAAAAAGAAGAAATAATAACATTTTCTCTCATGGGTAATTCACTTAATGACTGCTTTCCTGCTGTCTATGTTAATAGTGACTTTTTAACATAACACTGAAATTTTTCATCATCCACAATTAAAGAGTGTTTGAATGTATGTTGCTGCTCTAACAGCCTCTGCTTTTGTAACTATTTTGCCCAAGGTCCTCAGAGTTCCTCAAAGCTCTATCTTCATATATTCCCTATGGTGCCTACCAGAGTGAGACTACATGTTGCTGGCTTCATAAAAATGTTACATAGCCCTATAGGCAGCAGAGGGTCTTCTAAAGTGCTTCTGATGCTGGGTGCATCTAATGTAGAGGGATAACTTCCTATAAAGTTCACCCCACTGCTGCTGGACAGCTGGTAAGCAAGTATGCGATTGTTTTGCTTGTTCTTTAGAGTCCAGTCCTATAGCTCTTGTTAATGGCTGTCAGCCAAGTGGCTGTGTGCTGTGGGGCTGGGTGTCAGTGCTGCAGTGTCTCCTGAGGCAGGCGTGTTTGAAAACACCATTCTCAGTGTGGGCAGTGCTGGGTGTGCTGCCTCTTTGTCTGTGGAATGTCTTGTTAGGCTGCCTTTAATTTGAACCATCTGTGGCAACCTGCACGCTCTGTTATAATACTGTTTTTATGTCAGACCTCCAGTGGCATGCTGTGAGAGTGCTGGAGACCAGCATGGGAATTAAGGTAGAAAATCCACGGGAAACATATTGCAGTGCATGTACAATTAACTGGAAAATAATTGTGTTCATTGTGAACTGTACATCCTGCACCAGACTCCATCTTTGTTTTTATTCTGTCAACTGGAGTGACTCTAATGAAATTACAGGGTGTAAAACAAGGACGAAATGTATATGTAATTGTTCCAGTGCTTGTTAAAGGCCTCCCTTCTGTTGGGCGAAGCAGTATTGGACTTTGCCCTTCCCTTTATCATTGTCTGTTGAAGGACCCTTTAAGGTAGTCTGAGGCTTGTTAGAGCACCCAAAACATGGAGTTGCTAATTGGCTACAGCCCTGTCCTTTCTTTATGTACTGCTGTTTCTCTTCCTGTAGCGAGCAAACATACCGTACGCCTCTTCCCTTTAAAAAACTTCTATGCTGTTTTAACCTCTCTACCCCATTTTCTGCTCTGTTTTGATAATTTTCTTTTCCCTAACTAATGACTCACCTGGACAGGATTGCTGCTGGCTCTGTGATTATAGCAATTAACTCTAACCCTAAGGAAATGTCTTGCTGTGTTTCCTGGCAGCCAGGATCTATGGGAGCTGGTAAACCAGAATGGATCAGACTTCATTTTTCTTTCATTTTAATCTTGCTACTGATTTACAAGGAAAGCAACTTACTGTGAAGGATCTTGTCAACCTTTGGGCTGGCTAAGTTATTCAAAAATTTGTTGACTTGATTTTTTCAGAGTTGCTGTGATATCCTTACAACTTCTAGCAACTGCAATGCCTTTGGTTGTTGTATAAACAGGGCTTCTTAAGCCTGGCTTAAAGGAATTGAGAACTGCAACTGGAAACACTGTCATAACAATTTTTTCTTCTGCATGTAAGACTTGATTTTATAGTGGTGTTTAGCCAAGCCTTAGTATTGTCTTTCACTTGATGGTATAGAGTAATGAAAATCCAGTTTCAAGTGAAGTTAGGACCTTGGGAGTACATTATTGTCTTTAGCAAGCTTACTCACACATTAATAACTAAAACCAGATGTGTGAGCAAGAGTTTTGAATATTGGACAAAATGGGAGCGAGCAGTATTTATATAGGTGTCTAAAAGCAGGCCTAACTCTGGGTACCAGGTGTTATCAAAGAGCACCTCTCAACTCACATCAGAGGTAATAATGTGAACAAGCCATCTGAATTGGGGCAACACGGCACAATTAAATCTTTATAGGGCTAACCTCAGCCTGCTGAATTGGTTGCATGAGGGGAAACATAGATCTGCTTATAAACAAACGTAGAGCTAATAAACCTGCAATTTGTTTTTGTACCCCCATTGCCCCTTTTAATCATTCTTTTGCCAAATGTCAGCACAGATGGAAAATTCAAACCAAGCTCATAGAGCCAATTCTATGGAATTGTAAAGGTGTGTAGTACACCAGTGCAGCTCCCCTAGGCTGGAGAGCTGCCAAGCTTGACAGCAGATGTTTTAGGGTTGAAAGAGACTTCTGAAAGTTACTTAGTCCAGCCTCCACTTCAAAGCAGGGTGGACATCAGTGTTAAATCAGCTTGTTCTGGGGCTCATGCAGTGAAATGATGAGCATCTCTAAGGCCAGAGATTGCACAACCTCTTGGGCCCCTGTTGCCCTTGCTTCTGCTGTCCTGTCCTCTCAAGTGCACATTCTTGCCCTATCTCATGCCAGCAGTTACTTATCTGATCTTTTGGTGAACTTGTTAGGGAACTAACCTGGCAAAATCAACTCCTTCCCCAAACCCCTCGTACTAGCAAAAAGGAAGCTTAATGCATTAAAAGTTACACAGTAAACCAGAACTTGTTTCACCTATGTTCTTCTTCAGTCTGGAGGTATTTGTGTTTTCTAGAGCCAAATCTACACCCAGCTGAGTGATTAAGACAGGAACTGCTTAACTGACATCAGTATATTTGTAAACACTATGATTCTACATACAGCCACAGGCAAGTGATTTTTTTCTTTTCCCCCACAATACATGACTGTGCCATGAAAAAAATGTGCTTGTAACTAGAGGGGAACAATCCAGCCTTTTCATATACTGCAGTCTTAGTTATTACACATCTGTTAGCATTTCTCATGGTATTTTGTTGGGTTACTTTTTTTTTTTTAGGTGACATAAAGGTGATCAGAAGTGCCAATTTAAATGACAATGCCTACCCTTAGAAATCAATGTGAAGGCGGTGAATTTTCTATGGTAATGCAAGTAGATAGACAAGTGCAGTATTGACAGTAATAGTCTAAATATAGTGTTTCATGTTCTACTTATGTGTGGCCATGGGTGACCACTTGCAGTGACAAATAGCGGACTATATATCACCTAATCGAAGAAAGTGTATAAGAAGGGAAAAAGTCCTTGAAATCCGTAAATACATCTTACAGACACATCGATGTTCCCCCATACTGAAAAGATGTGATTTAACTCTGCTGAGACAGAGGTGTTTGTGCGGGGCTCTACTGGTGTCAGTCCAATGCAGAAGGCTTCTTTTCTGCAGCTGTACAATATGAAGACCTTTACCTTGAGCTGAGAAGTGGCAAAACAGTCTGCTGCAGGTGTCTCTGCCTTTGGGAGGGAGTGTGACAACAAGTGCATGGGGCTTGTCTAGGTTCTGTGTTTCTGATCACCACAGGCAACGAGCTGTTAAGCTTCTCTGGGACATGTACCTTAGGTCTTCAGGGCTTCAGCCTTTGTGCTGTTAATTCACTTTCTCTTCATTCAGCTGTGGTGAAAAAAGAAAACTAAATGCAAATCCCTTGGCTATGACTGCTGATCATACTTTGGGATTTAATACAAATAAAGGGCTTCTTCTACCTGTTAGAAGTATTTCAAAAAGTTCAAGGAATCCTAGGAGTAAACATTGTTCTATTTCACTTGCATCATCCACTGCCTTTTTGTGAACGTTTCTGTCCCATATACCCAGTAACTCTGCCTCAGCGTTTTTTGGAATTACAGCTATTTTGAAAAGCTTACAAACATTCTTAGTAAAAAGAAAACCATACCTCGAACGGTCAAATTTTAAAGAGGTAGTGGGACTAACCTCAGACCTGGGTGCCAGACACCAAGTGTATTTATATTTATCCTTTTGAATTCAGGTGATTCTGAGGTTGATCTGCACTTGTCCATTTCAAGATGCAAATCCATGAGACTCACATCTGTCTCATGGGCCAAAAGAATAACTACAGACTGGCAAGGTAGAAATGAGCTCTGACAATGGCTTTCTGTCTCTGAATGGAGATGGGTATGCCTGCAGTGGTGGGAGCACTGATGTGGTAGAGGAATAAGGATTCTAGATAACCATTTTCTAGCTGGGCAAATCCTCTAGAGGCTGGTTGCCTGGGTTTGCTGGCAGAAATGACTAATGTTGTTTTGATTCCACAAGTGGCTTCACTGTGGAAGCTTGGTGAGCACTTGTGATGGGAAAAGAAAAGGCCAGGGAAGAGCGGGGGGAAAATCCACTCTTTTTTTTTCATTGCAGTCAGTTTCTAACGTCTTTTGAGCTGCCTACTTGTACCAATGAGAATCATACTTCATAGGAACCTTTCCGTGTTCAGACAGTTTAATTATTCAAAATGCATGAAGACTTTTTAAAATATCTGGACAGAGTTCTAGTAGTAAATACATTAGTTCAGTTTTGAAAATGCACTCAAGTAATTCACAACTATTAATGAATTATCCTCCAGCCTTCCACCTGCCTGAGGGATATATGACTAGAGATCAAAGGCATGGAGGAGTGAAATGACTTGTCACAGTCACAGGGAGCCTGACAGTGTGATTCCCAGGACCTGTGTTTTAATGACTAAAAGCAATGTGTCACCGTGAATAGCTGCTAAACTTCTATGTGGAAGCTGAAAATCTCTTACAGCAGCATAGACAAATCATACGGCCTTGAACAAGCTGTGTTATCTACAAATTATTTTTACCTTTGTTTCTTTGCCCTAGCTCTTTTCTCTCTCTACTAAGACTGTAAATTCTAATTGGGAAAAGCCTCTGTCTTTGTACAGTACATGGCATAAGGGATCTTGGTGTTTTTTTAGGGTTTTTTAGCTGTTGCCTCTAAGACCTACCAAAATACAACACATAAAAAATAAATGTAGAAAGAGATTTTCTGTATTATATTCTTTCAGGCTTTACTTTCTTTGATGTATTTCTTTGCACTGCTACTTTAGCACTGTGGCTGTCCATAGTGCTCTAGATTGCCATAAATCTTTATATTCTACATACCTGCATACGCAATTACTTTCTCCTGTCTAGTTGCTGCTGTTACACAAATTAAATGCTCAAACAGCAGTCTCTTTCACCCTCTCTCATTTACCTTCCTCTGATTTTGAATCATGGAAGAACCAGGTAGATTTAGTTTTGCTACTCCTGCTCCTGTTTTTCTTTTTTTTTTTAATACAGTGCATATAAATACACTGACAAATTTAAATTATCTGCAACAGTAACTTACTGTTGAACCAGAAATTGACTCCATCTTACTGTATCCTGTAAAAAAAAAAAAACCAAACATGATCGTATCACAAACACATCCTCTCTCTAAAAGCTCTGTAGTTTTCAGCAGCCTGGTTGCCTGTGTAATGCTTACTGACACTCAGAATTTTGTCTTCTAATTGTAGCAGGGGAAAATACCACCTCTGTCAGAGTCAGTGGTGGGTCAGTGGAGAACAAAGGCAGCAATCAATCCAAGGCCTAATTAAAGTCAGTGGTGCCAGGAAATGATAGGGAATTCAACAGCCTGACGCTCAAACTTCCCTAATTGGACTAGTGTTCTTTATAACTGCCCTGTGCCCCACTCCATATTGCCCCAGCTATGATAGCAGTATCTCACTCTGTGTTTAGTGTTTTGCTCTGGAGTTAAAGGCAGAGATGGATAGAGGATCAATTAGCAGGGATTGTTGTAGGTTTATACTCTTTCACTTCACTGTTTTTGGCAAAAGCTTGGTTTCTCAATGATGGTTATAGGCCAGTCAATACTCTATCACAATTGATAAACTTAAAAAGAGATGGTGTAGCTAAGAGAGACACACAATGAGGCTGCTGCTGTTCTCATATTCTTTAAATGAGAGAGCAAATAAGGGAAATGGTACTTTTGGATGGAGAAGATGACTTTGGTTCGTTAGCTATTTCATTTGAAGTGTCATGTTTTCTACTTCACGAGATTAAAAGAAACTCCCTCTGAAGAACTTCAGGTCAAAAGTAGAGCATAAAAGCCAATATTTGTGACCAAGAAACAAAAATGTTTTCTGCATCCTGTAAGTCTATGATAAAGTGCAGCAGTTGCTGCAGGAATCTGAGGAAAAATCTTAAAAATCATTTATGAGTTCTCCATGAGTGTAAATACAATAAATACATGTTCACATAAGCTGTGCAATATGTTCTAGTTAAATAATGTTTAGCTAAAATTCTGTCAATCCAGCAGAGCACCTTAAGTATAAAAAAGATGTCCCAATGGAATCTTCAGTAGCTTTGCAGAGAAATATGTTTTGAGCATCAGACTAGTTTGTACTGCAGAAATTCCTTCTCCCACACTTGATATTTTCCTGTCTGTTGGAGGTTTCTGAACAGTAGTGAGAAATAGTTAATTCTTTCTTTCATGCTGAGAAAAAACTGCTTGGGAATGAAGCGGAATTAGTGTCTGGAAAAAATGTGAAGATCTAGCTCTTTTTTCCCCTGGACATGAATATCTACAAATGGGGACAGGGAGAAGATTGTAGGTAATAAATTGCAGCATGACAAACAGTTGCTATATAGTTGATACCACCATGCAGGATTTGATTCTGAATTTTTGCAATTATATCACTCTCGTGATTCTTTCCTCAGTAATATAATAAGATGTCATAGCACAGGCTAGTCAACTCTAAGTAATGGGCTTCAACAGAATGTTGCCCATGTAACATATACTCACAGAATTTTGAAGGGCTGGGCTGCAGGCTAGGCTGTGGTGTTAGTGTGTTCCTGGTAGCAGGGTGGTGGGACAGAAGCCTTCCCAGTGCCAGCTCCCTGTCAGTATCGGTGAAACATGTGCCCGTTCAGTTTGCTTAGTAATGTAAATGCCATGTGTAGTGGAGACAGAGATGTTTCCATGTAAAGATGACTTAAAATATTTTTATTTTCTTTTCAAAGAAATTGCAGGAGTTATAACCACATCTGCCTAGTTACTCACTGGCATAGTTAAGTGAGTTACCCTATGACTCTTATTCCCAGGTATTTTTCAACTGGGAGTTGGATGTCACTGAGTAAAGGTATTCACTGTGAAGTGGAAAGACCATCATAAAACAGTATTTAAAATATCGAGAAATGCAAGCTACACTATTTGTGTTAATAATGATTTTTTTTCATCCCAGACCTATGTAAATGTTTCAAGAAGAATTTAATTTTGTACATAGCTGAAACAGATCTGAGGGAACTAGATGGTCTCTGACACAAATGAAGCCAGGTCTCTAATCTTTTTGCCATGTCTGCCACACCTGACTGCAGAATAAGCTCTAGATGAAATTGTACTGAAGGAAGCACTGAGCAACCCTTTTCTCCATTGTTGACCCTTCTAAACAGTTTTAAATTATGCAAATCTTAATGCAACAGAGCAATTTCTTTTCTATACCAACAAATTTGAGCAGAGTTGTTCTCTGGTACCTAATCACAGTAATGAAACATAATCCAAGTTTGGACTTCAAACCATTTGAAGAATAACCAATAAACACAGCTAATGAGTGGGCTTCCTGTGTATATATTAGAAACAGTGTTTCTTTGTATGTTACTTTAAAAACTTGGAAATGTCTCCGTTGCCTCTTATAAGAGGTGTGGAAAACTCTTCACAGACTTGCCTGTCTCCTAAGGTGCCCCGACTCCTGCAAATTATGTACCTTGCAGGGAAGTATTATTAATTCCAGTGTATTGGCCTGTGGCACAGTCCAAATCTGTTTATAATCTTTCAGCACTCTGATATTGCCTACACTTCTAACAAGAAGGATCAGAGGCATGCAGAGGGGGAGAGATGGACCCACATTTCAGTGTGATAAGTACTTTAAAAAAAAAAGAACAGCAACTGCTCTCTGTTAAATATCTACTGTTTAACTCTGTCTAGTGGCATAGGAGTTTTATAATTTTTCACAAATAAAAAACCAGTTGAATAACCATATCTACGCAGCCAGTTCCCAAGAGATGGAATGCAGCCTTTTTTTGATCTGCATGGTATTCTCATGGACTAAGTTCTTGTTCATATCACGAACCTCCTCTCAAAAAAAAAAGAAAAAAACTCAGGGGGAGGGGAAGGCAACACCAAACCATAATGAAATAATAATATTGTATCCCTGGCTGTCAAAGATGGCTAGTACCATTACTTATCTTCTTAGATTGATGAGTTTATTACTATGGTTTTTTGGTGCTCTAATAAGTTGTCATGTACTGGGACTTAATAGCTGCATATTATATGTGAATGTTTCTATATTTTGTGTATTATATATGATATTTAACTACAGATTTAGCTGAGTAGCAAATTTCTTTGAGAAGAAAGACCAGCCAAAATCAGGACTCTTTCTAGTTGGCAGGTCAATAATACAGCTCTGCTTCTATCTGGCAAGATAAGTTTTCCCTGCCTCATTCTGGTTTTCTGTTGTGCAGTGTGTAGTAGATGGATTTGAATCAAAGTTTGGCTGATGTATGGTATAGAATGTCTGTTTAAATTCTCCAAAACTTGGTGCAGAGAATAATGCTGACTACAGTAAAACAGGATGAGTAGTTTTTTGGATAGACTTTAGAGGATTTGTCAACCTCATATGGAGAATTTCCTCTGGCTTTTGAGCTGATAGAGCACTTCAGTCACAACTGAGTTTCTCCAATATAGTAGTTCAAAGGCATCCATACTACAATTAATCCATGTTATGACTTGCAAACCTTACATGTGAATTAAATCAGAAAGCCTTCTGATGGAGTCATGGTTTTTCATCATCGATTTGCATCTGAGTCATGCACAATATTTGATACCTGCTATTGTTCTGCGGAACTAGGAAGACTTACTTTTGCAAAGAGTCCATACTGATTTTTGTGGTTGCAAACTCACCAGTTGCATTTCAAAATGCACTTTGACTATTCACATAAAAGGTTTGGGTTGTAATTGAGTTTTTTGTGGGCTAGTGGCTATTCATCCCCATTTTGACTCTGAGTGGAAGTGGGCAAGTGAAAAGTTTTCAGTAGCAGAATTTGTCAGCTGAAGTGCAGCACAGGACCAAGGCCTTTGCATGCCAGCACTTGACCTCATGCTGGACTTAGATGCTTGGAATGACATTCACAGAGGGCTATTAACTTATGCCTACCTTGTTCTGAATTCTTCCTTTTGAATTGGCATCACTGACAAAATTGGTATCTTCTTTCTTGTGTGTGTTCAGATTTCCACTGCAATGCCTCCTAACCCATAGCCATTACTGAGCTTTTAAGCTCATCTCATTACAATAATGCTTCTCCTTTCAGTTGTGTTTGCCATTAAAAATGAGTATTTGCTGACACCTACACAACATTCAAAGCTGAGGTTCACTGGTGTGAGCTATGAACACTTGCTGTCTATCAGGGCATTAATTAAAGGGAAATGACAGACTCCTTAACAATGTTGTTATACTTTGAAGGCCAAGCTTAATGTTATCTGATGTCTTACATGAGATTGTTGTGTTCATAATAGGGCAGGTTAGGAGAATAAAAAATACAGCTCATTGAAATTGTTTACGGAAGTTTGTACACAATGTCGTGTTCTTTCTTGCTTCATTAGTACTGGTTGAGTTGTCTCCTGCTTTGTTTTACCTTTTCATGCCTCTGGGGCAGACTCCATTATATTGGCTGTTGTATTTCATTATTTGCTTCTCATGTTAAATACTATCTGTGGAAAACAGCGTCTTATTATGGTGTGCACTGTGTACACAAAAGAAAAAACTGCTCTATGCTCTTAAATGATAGCAACAACACTTAAACTAACCAGAATGTCTGAGGGTGTTGCTCTGAGTATTTATTCTCTTGCTTGTGACATGGGAGTACTGATTAGTGATGTTACTCTAGTAGTTATTCACCCAGATAGTTTTCTGGATTATAATACTAACACTTCTAAATGCTCTGTAGCCCCAGAAATGGGGTTGCCAAGCCTAGAATATGGGATCTCCCTATGTTTCTGGAGTGTGCAAGAGGACCTGTAGAAGGATTTTAAGACTGAGGTAATGAGATGAAAATGAAAGTTTCACAGACTTGCCATGTAACTTTTTGCACATTCCACTGCCTGACTTTCACTGCCTGAAATACCACAAGCAAAGGACCTGTTACATAAGGGCCACAGGAAACTTTAGCTGTTTTATGTTTTCTGAAGAAATCTTCAGGTGAAATTTGTTGCAAAACTTTTATATTCTGTGGTTAAACTGTATTATCACTCTAATTTATCACCACAATTGTAATAGCATAAATGCATTTGATGATTAAGTTACCATGAATAATTTGACATGGTAATAAAAAATTAATTCTAAGCTGTGAACTGTAAACACAGCTGTTTATTCTGGTTTTATTGTAGAAACAAATGAAGGATAAAATGCTGTTATATTGATATAAACTTCTCCCAAGTCTCTGAACTTTCAACTGGTAAGGCATTGGAGAAAAAGAAAACGTTTCTTCAAACATATTTACTCCTTTTTCTTTTCCTCTAGGCAGCTGTTTTCATTACCACAGGGAGGTTCTACTCTGCAAGGGTTATTTACTACCTGGATCATTACAGTGCTGTAACTTTTAGGATGTTTCTACCTAGAGGCAAGAGGAGGTAACTTTGCAAAATGGCCTATAATTCTAGTTCTTGCATCTTTCACCCTACCCTGTATTTAATGCTCTCCTCTGTAGACACAGGTGGGGAGAAGCTTTTGGCCTGAGAAACCAAAAGTCATGAAATGCTCTCACATTGCTCTCAGGTTGTTACTTTGCTTTCAGATTAGCTAACACTGTCAACACAATCAAACCCTTGTGTTTGTGTGATGGCAGCATTTTTCTGACAGTTGTTTTTCAGTAGTCAATATGTGTGGCTATAGCTCTGATCCTACAAGCAATTGAACTGGCAGAGTAATTCTGTGCCCATGTGTCTGGAAAGGTTGGTAACGGTTCCTGGATGTAGGCAAGTGTTTTTTGTGCTGTAAGTGCAATGGCCAACTTGGCATACCAGTAAGCACTTTTATCTTGCCTTCCTCCTTCCCTCCTCTGGTGCCCGGAACTTACACAGCATGGTGTGCTTCTCCTGTAGCATTCCACAGTTTTTGCTAGTTTTGCTGGCTGTGGGCTAATGTAATGTATGGGCTTCCCCATTAAGCACTGTGAGGCTGATCTATGTCCACACATGTGTCAATTTGATACTCTGTGTTCTGGCATCTCTCTTGTCATTTGGTATGTCAATAAGGTATCTGATGTATGTGTTACTCCTATGATGCTGATGCACAGCCCCCTCTCCTGCTTCTCGCTTTTGTGTGGACCAGTGCATGGCATTTCAGCTGAATTCTGTAGTCTATGGTCAGGAGCATGACTCTTCAGTCTTTTAAAATCCGTGGTAGGATGACTGTGTGTGGAAATCCTTGAGCTGTGAATCAGAATGCTTTGTCTAGACTCAGGCACAGCTTGGTTCTTAATTCTGTGTGGACTAGAGCAAGATGAGTGCAAAAGGGTGGAAATGGTTATTTCATATTTTGTTTAACACAGCTTGGTCCTAGTGAAAATGTGTAATGTGCAAGGCAGCAGAGAGCACAGGGTGCTCTCAACTTCAATCCGTTCTGTCATCAGTGGCATCATGTAATCACATTAGATTTTAATATTCAGACTTGCTGGATTTACTATTATTTTCTTTCAAATGCCTATAAAATCAAGCCTTTTTTTTGGCCTGAAATCAGTACTGTTCTGAGCTTAACACCTAGTCTGCTGTTTGAGTAGGGTCTGCAGAAATTCTTAAGGCTTCAAAGTAAGTTTTGCTCGAAGGAGGATATCAGTATTTAGTCCAGTGGATATAGCTGTAAAAGAAATACTTTGTAGGAAAGGACACGGATGGGTTGCCTTTGCCCATGCTGTTTGAAAGACTATTTCGTGTGCAATACTTTATCTGTGCTGAAAAGAGCATTAAGTGCTTTACTGACGTTTTTTGTGTGGGTAGTAGTAGAGGGGAATTACAAAACGGATGGAAGTGAGTCTTGACTTGACTTGCTGGGAATCACTAATCAGGTGTTGAGTGAGGGACTAAATATTAACACCTTTCAGAACACTAAGCACCTACAAACTCTGTAGTAAATTCCTGTAAGGGTACTTGGCATGGAGAAAGCAGAGGCAATTTGTTAGAAGGGTAGGCATGTATTTGAAAAGAGTTGGTTGATTTGAGAGGTTAGTCCTAATTGGGCGCAATGATGAGCTAAATTTCTGATTCAAATGCAGCTGTATGTGAGTAATAATACCGAACAAATGCTGTTTTCTGAATGTTTGAAAGGAGTAGGTTATCAAATTGCATATGTATCACACTTCCAATCTAGCAAGCCCCTCAGTGGTGGGCTGATCCTAGCTTGACTGTAAGCCCCTAATGACAGACTTGCTCCTGCCTCCAGCAGGATGGTGATGAGGGCAAAAGCAAGGGGAAAACCCTTGTGGGTTGAGATAGAGTTTAAGAAGAAAAAAAAGGATCCCCCTGCCCCTCACCTTCACCCTGAAAAACAAGTGATGTAAAAACAGTCACTTGCCACCACCAGACCACTGCTCAGCTACTTTAGGAAACCTTCTTCCCCTGGTTTTGCTGCTGAACATGATGTTATCTGTTCTGGAACATCCTTTTGGTTAGTTGGGGTCAGCTGTCCCGTGGCTGTGTCCCTTCCCAAACTCTTGTCCATCCTCAGCCTGCACACTGGGATGGCAGAGTGAGAAACAGAGAATGCCTTGGGACTGCACAGCAATAGTGGAAATGTTGGGGTGTTATCAACACTGTTGTGGTCAACCATCTAAAACACATATAGGCTGCTGTGAAGAAAATTATCTCCACCCCAGCTAAATCCAGTACACCCTCCCAGTTGACAGGTTGAAGACTGGATTTCAGAACACAGTAACATGATGGTTTAGCCAAAGCCTATGTTGAGAAGGACTTCGACAGTCAAGATTGCTAGATTGCTAGCGTGTCCACAGCAATGTGCTGTTAAAAACTCAAGTCTCCCTTTTTTTGAATGACTGATTTTGTTTGTTTTTATTTAAGTTACTGAAAACAAAGAGGAAATTATACAAAATGCCTAAACAGATGTAGGAGATGGAGAGGAAAAGATGCAAGGCTTTATATGTTGTGGGAATAGTTTGCTGGGCTTTTTGTGGTTGTAATGTGTTTTTTTTTTTTTTTTGGTAAAGTTTTTTATTTGAGGCTGCTTGTAGGTACAGATTATGGATACCCAGTTTGTACAGAAAGTAAAGGTAGAAAGCATATATCCCATCACTATTATCTCCCCTTTCAAATATTAGTTTGTGACTTACCCTTTACTTTTTCCTTCAAGTCTTGTAATTCAAGTAGCTCCCATAACATTTCTAACACCGCTGTTGAATGACAACTGAAGAACTTGATACAGACGGGTATCTTGATCTGTCCACCTGCTCAGGTAGCGCTGCTTGTTAAAAAAATAAGGCATGTGAACATCGATATTTGGAGGCACAGTTTTATTTTTATCGCCAAAGCTATGTGAACAAGTAGAAGTAAAAAAACAAGGCCAAATTCCATACTCAGTTAACTTACTTATCCCAAGCTGCTGAAAGCATCTATTTTGAGTGAAGTTCTAGATCCACTCTCACTCCAGTCCTAAGTTTGAAAAATATCTGAATAACAAAATTATAATTGTCATTCTTCCTCATGACAGAGAGCTATCTGCAATTATGCAGAAAATACTGAGTGTGCCTGTGGGCTTTTTTTGGCATGCAAAATAAACCTAAACTGTGGCCTGCCTTTAAAAACATCAAGTGCTGTTACTGGAGAGCCTATATTCTTTAGAATGAGTAAGAGGGCGTAGGAAAGGAAGAAAAGGGTCAAATTGCCTACAGCAAGTCTTGTCTTTAGGTAGTGATGGACTGGCAGGTTGTCAAAACACAGATGGATGCTTCTGTAATGTATGAACAACATGGCATCAGAATGAATGAGCAGTGTTCTGCTTTTCCAACCTCCTTCCACTGTCGAGTTATTAGCTGCATTGCATAATTTGTGTATGTGAAACATTTTATAAATCAGTATGGTGCTTGTCAAACTACCTGTCATTATCCTCCTTGTAAGGCAGTTCCTCTGTCTGCTCCTGCTTTGGTCTGTTCCCTTCCCTTAGGGAGGTACAGCACAGCTGACTTGGATTTCAGTTTCAGTGGCTTCCTAAAATTGTCCCTTCTGAAAGGCATTGTTTGACTTTTAGTGGGGGTGTTATTTGTAGACAAATCTATTGGTAAACTAAGACTTAGGCACCTTCAGACCAGTGAGAGAAAGTTGGTCACATTTTCTTTACTTGAATGACTCTATTAACTTCATTGAGTTGAGTGCTGACAGGAGAGATGAATCCCTCCCTCGATTTTGTACATCCCTTTTAATTTTGTTGTTTATTTTTCTATCTTTGATTTTCTCAGTTCTCTTACAAAAGTGCTGTACATTTTTGCTTAAAATATGTATATTTTATGCTTTGGGTAGTCTTACTAAGAAATCCTATTGAATTTTTTTTTTTTTTTAGGTATTTAAACTCGTGCTTACAAAGACTTGTAAGAACAAAGCAGTTCATCATTGTTACAATTTATAAGACCAGATTTTTATCTCAGGAAATTAACAAGTGACAGTTGAGGAAAAGTCCCCATATCCTTTCATGTGTCAGAATATATATATGTGGAGTGAATGGGTGGCAAAGGCTGGGAAGTTTCACTGCTGAAGAGAAAGTTAGATGCAGAAGATAAATTTTCAGGTAATGTTTGCTGAGTGTTCTAGGATTTCACTTACAGTTGTATTGTAAAAAATAAAAGATACAGCAATACACACAAACAGAGTGTAGGAAAAACTCAAGTCCCAAACAAATGTTCACCAAATTTTCCTAATTACCTCTATCTTTCTACTCTGACAGGTTTTAGGGAGTTAAAAATGTCACAAGCACCGGAGAATAGCCTCTGTCAGTAATGTGGGCAAGCCACCATGTATATGCAGGAGATGGTGAAGTACCCAGCTATTCTCATTTGAGTTTGTGTTTATTTCTGTTGTGGCTATTTCTGCCTGAGTAGGCATAGCTCCCTGCAAAAAAAAAAAAGGTTGGAGGTGTACTTCAGCTGAGGAGATTCTGACATTGCAGTGTGTTAAAATCACAGAAATAGTTGGGCTGTCACCAACCCTATGCCTGTAAGACAGATGTGTGCCAGCAACAGGCAAGGAGGAGGTAGGATGTGAAGGTGTGTGAGGTCAGAGGGAGGAATAGGCTATGGGAATCTTCAGGGAGGATGAAGGAACTGATGGAATTGTGATGTAGGTTGTCTGGAAATGTGAACCATAGAGCCAGGTTATGTGTGGGGAAAAAACATTGGATTTGGATGCAGGTTATGGGAGAGGAGACAGAGGACATCTAGGTGCTATAAGATGTTTTTAGCTGTAGGTTCTATGTGGTGGTCACTGCCCAGATTGCTGTGTCCCAGACTGAGCTCTGGCTCTGTTTGCTGTAGGTAAATATAGAGAAGCACTGTTTTGTTGCACAGCCTCCATGGTAATCAAAGAAAAACCGTATTTGATCTTGTTGGGTCACTAGGTGTGCTGGGTTGTAGGAGGGCTTGTTGCTTGTGTCCCTCTAAACACACCATTACAGGGACTGTGCAGCTGGAGCTACCCATGCTGCTGCAGAACCAGGGTTTTACTTGCCTGCTGTAGAGCAGGTTGCCAAGTTAGTTCACAAATGGGTGTGAAGTGCTATGTATTATGAACCAAACCAGAAGATTAATCTTGAGAGTAAAACCTAGTTGCAATAAACATCTTAAGTGAAAACAAAGCCTGGAACTTGCTTTTCTAGACCAGCTAAATCAGTTTATGAAAGTAACCCCTTACTCTGTTTGTAAGTGCTGTCCTTGGTCTTTCAAGAACATTTACTGGTCTTCTCTAGCAGCAAGGTAATCTCTGAACTAGTATGTGACATTTCTGTGTTGGTGTGGTACAGCTTCAGATCTCTCCTATAGAGGGAATGGTTTTCTTGGCAATCTATGATACGATTCTGTGTTGAAGCATGCAGGGAGAGACTATTTTTGGCCAGTGATAAAATGACAATGATTACACATAATTGCTGAAAACAATTTTGAATTTTATTAATGAGATACTCCAAACAACATCTTGTAGACTATTGTCTCAGTTAACAGCCAATTCCTAAGAGTTAAGTGTTGTGTAATTTATATTTATTTCCCCTATTGATATTGAAATGACACTTGCTGTCCATAATTACCCATCCTCCAGATACAAGTTGTTGCTTTTCAGTTGCTATTTCCCTTAAAAGAAGTGGAAATAAACACACAATTTAGAGTCGTATTGATTAGTTTCATCCAGGGTATAAGTACAGTTTTTATCGTGCATCTGTTCCTCTACGTTTTGGGAAGGCTAGCTGCAGGCACCAAGAATAATTCTCATAAAAATTTAAGTGCTAGGGCTGATCACAGGGCAGTGGTTTTTTTAAATGGCATGAAATAATGGTGGGAATCTTTCTGGTCCTAGTTCTGCAAGGATTTCTATTTTGTGCTATCATTAAGACTATTTAAAGAAAAATAAATAAAGCATGAGCAGCAAAGAAAATGAAGGGAACAATGTTAGCAGAGAGAAAAATTTTAAGTTGTCATGTCAATTTATGGTGTGGTTTGGCTCTCTCCTGGGAGGGATAAGCAAGTAGGAGTGACAGGTACAGTGAGGTGGTTGTTGAAATCTGATAATTTGTATATGAAGTAAAGTGAAGAACCTGTAACTCCCAAAAATCTGTTGAGGAATAAAAGATTCTGTTGTATGTCCTGCATATAAGGAACAATTTCTTCCCAAACTTTGATGTGACTCTTAACTTTTAGGGTGAGCAGCGGGATAACTGCTGCTGATGCTTGCTTCACATGTGCTGAGATTTTGGATAGTGGGGCTCATTGGCACTCCCCACCCCTCTTTTTCTTCTCTTCTATCTTCCTTGCAGTGAAGTTATGGATGTACTGTCCTCAACATAGCTTAGTCTTAATTAGTATGAGAAAGTTCCTTGGTGATACTGAAATAAGCTCAGCTGAGTGTGTACTCCTATGAGCTAGTCCTGCTTTGGGAAGAAAGTTGGGTCTGAGGCTTCTTGAGATCCCTTTCAGTCTGAGGGGTTCTGTGATCCTATTCTGTGATTTGTGCATGTTTTACCCCCCTGTTCTAGCCATACTGAATCCAGTGTAAGGAACAGGATTTACTGCCAGGTTATATGTAATGCTTACCTTCTTTAGTAGCAAGTTTATTTTAGGTTGAAGTTGTAGTAGTCATCTGGAATCAAAACATTAGGAAAAGCAGTTCTTCTCCAACAGAACAATAGAGAAGGCTTTTATGTGCATCATTTCTTCCCATAAATATTTTCAAAAATTACAGATTTGAGGAAATATAGTCTATTGCAGGAAAATGGAAGGAAGGTGAACTATTCCACTCTTTTTTGGTTTGTTCATCAATGCTCTTTGTTTCAGGATAGAGAGGACATGAAGGTAAACTTAGTGCTTTGGGTTAACTCTCTTCCCACTTGTGATAGGTTTAATAGAAATGCATATGATTGATTTCTAGTTTGGTTTGGTCTCCCTTCCATCAGTTGCTGAGGTACCTGGGGAGGTATTACTGCTAGTTTCCTGCAGGTGGTGTTAAGTGTTGTAGAATGTTTTATCTGACGGCAGGGGACGAGGAAGAGGAATTTCAATTAAGCAAATAATTTTTTCTTTTATGAAATCCTAATGCTAACAGATACCTACCCAGTGCTAGAGGAACTCCATCCACTGACTTGATGTTACCCTCTACAGGAAAAGAGCATGCAGGAAACTTCAGATGGATCGGTCTCAATTGCTGAGCCTCCTTCAGATCTTTGTGTATCTTGGTAACTAAAGTTGTGTATACTTCTACAAAAAACATACAAGTCTAAGTGCTATCAGAGGGAATAGTATATGGAATAATCCAATTACTTGCTTAATCAAATTCAAAGATATTTTTTCAGAGGGTATGCTGTAATCTTCTCATTCCCTGAGAACCGATATCTTAGTTGCTGTGGAATTCACGAGATGGGTAATAAAGGCTGAGGGAAAAGAACTGAAGCAGTCTTTCTCACTTTCTTCAATGATGAACAAATGGGATGTGTCACTGTGCACTTCTGATGAACAGCACAGTGTGGTAGACAGTTGAATTTCTTGCTTATATGATGAATTACAGGAATATTTCCACAGATGCTACCTGATGCAATTAAGAATGGAAGGTACATGTCTCTTTTCCCTTTCTTTTCACTCTTCATTTGCTGCTGCTAGCTTTGCTTTTGTGCTGACTTGCTCCGGAGGAGCAGAAATATGGGATTCAGAAATGTGTTACTCAAAATAAAAGCATTCAGTGTAATCGTTACATCTTTGAAGCTGATGATAAAAGATTGGTTTTGACTTTTTTTGCTTGTGAATGTATGAATAAATTTGTTGATGAATTTTTCATTAGTGAAGTCTCCCAGCAGCGAGTCTAACAACTCTTACCTTCTTGAAACAGGACCTCAAGAGTACACCTTGAATGGAAAAAAAAATGTCGTTCTTGTAGAGGGCTGAACTGGTGGAAAGAATGGAGTGAAGCACAAAAAGCTTGTAAGAGATTAGTTAATCAAACTTTGAACTTATTAATTTAACCATAGTTTCCTTCAGGTTTTTCAGAAAGCTGCAGTAATCGTTAAAATGAAGGATTTCTTTCAACTTTGCAGGTAGCAACACTGGAAATACTTCAGTTGGTTCGGTCAGTTTTGGAGAAACAATGCTATTAAACAGGCTTGTAATCAAACAGGCCTGCAAAGAGTAATCATTGGGTAAGAAATTATAGTCTCTTTCAAGCACAGGGAATATCTAATTAATCCCTGAAGCTATGGGTGGGCTAGAACACACCTGCTGTGATGTCTGGAAGATGACACCTTAGGTGTAAATGGGCAGGAGAGCAGGGATATTAATCCTTTATTATAAAAAAAAAATTAAAACAAAATAAAACAAAAAATTCAGAGAAAAAAGACCCCAAACAAAATACAAACCATAGTATTTATTTTTCTCCAAGTTCATTGTAGAATTTTCATTCATGTTTCTTCTGTAAGGGTCTGTCTGTATTAGTTTTTGAGGAGCGAAACAGTCCCAAATGCTAACAATCACAGCGTAAATATCTGTCTATCAAGCAGCCCTTGGATTATTTTTATTATAGGCATTAAAGACTGCACATAGCAAGCATGCAGTTATTGTACTTGCAGGGGAAAATGGTAGTCTTATGCACAAGGCACCTCTCTGATGCACTTACCTTAGTGTGAAGCGTGAGTTGGAGCCTTCCAATTTGGAGTAGTTTTGACTCCTAGAGATATGTATGCTTGCCTTGACCCCCCCTTTTTTCTTGCCCCCCCCCAAGTCTCTATTGAAAGCATCCTCAGGAGGTCTGCAGGGCTTGTGTCACATAGGAGCTAACCGATGTGTAAAACACGAGTCTATGCCTTTCCACAGAAAAACTTAATTTTTCTGTTTCAAACAATAACTTTTAGTCGTCCACTATAATGTCTTCTTGCCAAAGTTGAAAAGTATTGCACTATTAAAAATAGAAACATCTTATTTGCAAGATAATTTCAGCTGTGTTTGTGCTTGGATGTGAATGTGAGGTGAATCAGATATATGGAGGAATGAAGTTCCTTTTGAGAAGGTAGGTACTACTCATTCTGTGGTGCACACATTACTTTTTTCTGTGTCTCTTTGTGTAGTGTTTAAAACAGTTCCTTGGGTGTTTGGATTTGTAAATTAAGCCAGTCCCAGGGATGGTATGAATTTGAAGTGAAGTAAGAAGGTGAATAAAGGAATTGGGATTCAGGGGAATATATTCTCCTTAATCTTTGTACTGTCTCACACATACACTTCTGAAAAACAAGATTTTCCCCTTCATAATCCTGATGTACTGTTTTGTTTGTGAGAAAAACTGATGACCTGCTTACAAGTATTAGTGTCCTGATATTTCTTTTAATTTTGAAATAGTTTCATGGTCTACAAAATTTAAAAGGTTGCCACTGAGTAGGAGGTACAGCATCTGAAAACAAAAATCCAGCCCTGGATAGAGGCCCCATCAACATCTACCATTTCAAGGGTGGACTGGACCCAAGAACTGAAAACATTGCAGCATAAGTGCTAAGACACCACCCGTGGCCTGCAGATACTGTATTGGAGCAGTGTAAAAGGGTTTAATTTCCAAAAGCTTTAGTTACACTTTTTTTTTTTTTACTGTATAGTCAATATTTTTTCCTTATTTTATAAACTATTGAGGATTTGTCTGTGGTTTTCTTCAGTCTGCAGGTTCAGTGAAGGATTGGGATTACTATCATGAAGTAATGTGTCCCTTTCCTAAAATCTTGAATTGCAGGTCTTCAGGAGACTGAATCTGTAGAGAAATTGATAGTTTGTAGATTGCTTCTCGCTTTATCTATTGACACAGCATTACCTATTTTTCTTATAGCTATGAAGTTACGTGCAGAGTACATTTTCCTCCCTTGTTCCTCTGATTTGCTGCTCCAAGGAAGATATGGGACCTTGAAAAAGGGATTTGATTACATGAGTGGAGGAGAATCTGACCTTCAGATGTTTCACCCTCCACAACTGAGGGAGGGGAGATAACAGTTTAAGCATCTCCTTGAGGGAAGAGAGATGTGCAAATCTTGCTTAGGGAGGCAAAACTCTTGTGCTCAATTACTGTTTTATTTGAACGAAGCTTGATGGTTTTGTCCCTGCTGTTTCATTCAGGAACAGTAACTGATGTGGCAGACAGAGTAATAAGAAAGAAATCCTTACAAAAGCTTTCCAGAAGCTGACATTTCATTCTGGGACTTTTTTGTCTGGTAGCAGCTGGTTTGCCAGCTTGCAATCTTGAGATCTGGGTGTCGCAGCAACTTTCTTCCTTCCAAAACCCATCCTTTTATTCTACCTCATCTCCTCTAGCAGGTGATGTGTTTCTTTATGTACAGGGGTGCTTAAGATCAGTGCTAATGGCTGAGGAGTGAAACATTTCTGGGGTGCTAGCTGTTGTCTAGACACACATGATGCTTGGAATGAAACTTTGTGACCTCAACTTTAAGTGATCCTTAATCTCTGTTAGGTAATCCTCTTTGTCTCAGGTCACTATTGTTTATATGAAAATAAGCACATAAAATATGGTTTTGCAGGCATACTCTTATGTGCCCTTCAGAGCTGTTTTGATGCCAGTTTCCACCACTTCATGATAGTTAAAGTCTAAGTGTCTCTGGAGACTTGAAACCCTCGTGGTTTCAAAAGTGTAATGGAACTCTTTATGTCTGAGTATTTCTGTTCTGCCTGATAGCAGCTCTCTCAACATGTGTTTGGGCCTAGGCTGTTAATTTAGTTGTCAATACAAGGATCAGCTATTATTAAATTTACTCAAACTTATAATCAAGCTTTTATAATAAACCATGACTCAGAACTTATTTCCATTGCCTGGCAGAGTGATTTCCAAACTTAAGCCTATCAAACATTGTGTTTCTCAGACATCAGCTTGAAGAACAGCATCAAACCAGCAGGATAAGAGTGCTAGGCAGTGTTAGACTCTTTCTTCTTGAAATACGGAAAGACTACTGCTGAAACACTTATAACTCTTCTTGAATCTGAGGGCTTTCTTTTTCCATTTACTGGATCAGTCACTTTTAGTTGAAGAAAAAAATGAAATGTCTTTATTTAGAAACAGAGAAATGATGTTGCATGTTAGCCCTGGCCTTTAAGGTGCCTGTAATGCTTCTCTTGGACTGATAAATTCCACAAAGTCTGCAAGTGAGGACAGTCTTTTGTAAAATCACTGTTAAAAATATCATGAAGTATCAAGACTGTGAGTAAACCTTCTAGTGCCTTGCTTCACACTTTCCTAGCTTGATAGTGAATGACCAAGAATGATTGATCAAAAAAAATTTTTTTCAGCCAGCTGTGTGCTTCTGTTGCTGTAATTGGATATAAACTATACTTCCATAATCCATGAATGAAATATGTGGTATAACTCAATTATATTCAGGTAGTTAAGTGGTACATCTACTCCTTCTCTGCCCTAATTTAAGTCACATATTGACTTGATGGTATTTGCTTTCTATTGACTGTTGTTATTCCCTACATGATCCTAGGTTAAGCTTTCTTCTTTCACTTCAGCATTGTTAAGGGTATCAAAGCTATATGAACCATGCTGTCTCATCTCTTCCTTTCTACAGCAAGTAATTTGGTTTGTCCTTTCAGGATTTTCTCTATTCTGTATGAATTCTTAGAAACTAGTTTGTACTTTAAGTGTTCTTGGTACATCTCATTAAACCATGCCAGCATAAATATATGCTCTGTACCCATATTAATTTATCTTCCTTCTATTTTTTTTCCTACTTTACTATCCTAGTTCCTAATTTTTATTAAATATAATGTGAAACCTAAGGTTAAAGTAATTGTCTGTGCTGTGCCATTGGGTATTTATTCACATTCTCTATTGGTTAACAGAAGACTTTCCTACAGTAATGGATTTGTCTATTCTGCATCCTTTCACTTCTAACTATTAATCAAACATCCTTATTGTAATTTTTTTATTTCCCTTGCTAGGTGTGACTTATAATCAGCCTGTGCATTAGCCTTTCTGACTTTTGCATCTCTCTGCTTGTACTCTTTATACTCACCCTTAACAATGTATCTTTGTTTGCGTTTTTGTACCACTCCTTCTTTGACTACTAAGATCCTGAAAGAGTTCTTGATGGAACCTTATTGAGCTCCTGTTATATATCTTGGCTTTCATCCCCAGAAGAACATTTTGCTATTGAGTTTTTTAATGCTACTCTCCTATAGAAAAGAGCAGCTTTTCATTTTTCCCCTCTGAGTTGCTTCCTATGGGATCACAAACTCCCTCACCTCTTCCCCCCCTCTCTATTCATACTCATTGTTGCAGAATCACTTCAATCTAAAATGCCTTTTATGCTTAGTCTGGCAACTAGAGGCATTTGTTGCAAAGGGAGTTACAAATGTGATCACTAATTTTGATATAATTGACAAAGTAGGGTGACTAGAGGCTGAAGGAAACTTGAGCCCAGAAGGGTTTATGTTACTCAAAATCAGATTAAGTATCTAGAAGGGGACAAATTCTCATGCATCAGGGGACAAATGAACCCCTAAATGAATTGGTATAGAAGAGATAGATGGACCATTACTGTGATCAGATACAGCTATTCCTGTACTTTGCTGATAATGTGAGGGGTGACAGATTGGTGTATGGTCTGTCAGAAAGAGGGGAGAAAACAATTTCTTCTTCCACTGTCTGTCAACATATGTGTATTTTGGGGATAAGGATTAAATAATCATAATACACATCAGCATTGCCACTGGCCGTGATAGGAAATTATTTAGGTATGTGAGCTGTGTATGGGACCAGATACCAGTATCTCTAATGGTGGTGTCCATGGAGAGGAATTTCTTTCAAGGCTAATGGAATTATTTTAAATCCACCCTTGTAAGAATTCATTTGCCTAGAAACTAAATACATACAGCTGTATCTAGAAAATACATGTGAGGACAGATAACTGAAGATGCAGTAATTTTCATGTTGCAGTTGTTCTGTGTTTGTCAGCAGGATTGGCTTCATGCTTATTGTCCATTCTATGATATTTGTGTCACAGATACTTGTAGACACATGGCTACTTTAGCACAGAGTTGAGCTTCCTCAGTTGTTCCCATGTCTGTGTTTGACAAGCACATGGCAAATAAGGATGGCAGCTTCAGCTATAATGTTGCTCTGAAGTTCATGATTTTGTCAAACCTTTTTCTGCTGAAAAAAAGTACCAACTGTCCTTCAGCTGCTTATTGGTTCGTGTTTTTGATTTTTTTTAAACTGTTTAAATCATGTTCCCAAATAACTTTTTTCTGTGTGTGTGGGAGGGGTGGGGCTTTTTGTCTTTTTTCTTTGCTTTTTTGAAATCTGTCACTTGGTATAAAGTACATCTCAAACTTTGGAAACTAGGAAATCACTTGCCACAGAAACACTTTTTTGGTTTTGTTTGGGGATTTCTGTTTGATTTCTTTATCAAAGAAAAATGATTTTCCCATGTTAAGCACATTGCTGCGGATGAAGGGGTGTTATGGGTCTTAAGCATGGTCTACTGTGAGGAAGACAGACCACCCATTTTCAAAACATTCCAGAGAACAAAAGATGTTCATACTGACAGATGATGTGTTCTCTCATTGTAACATCAAACTATTAAGTAAAACTGTCCCTCAAGGCAAAGCATTTCATTTATTATCCTTTGAATGAGTATCGTGTTTATTAAGATGTCTAAGTGGCTGAATCCAGATTGTACTGCAGGCAAGGAAAATTGATTTATCACAGTGCTTTCTTATTGGATGTTTTATATTTAGTGTAAGTGCCTTTAGTTTTAGACTAAGGAGGATATTTTGAAATACCAAGTCCTGCTCCAGAATAAGCAATTTATTGTTTTTAAACTCTTTCACTCTAGAAGTTGTGGTGTTGCCTGATGAGACAATCTGGCAGTGGATGCTTGCAGGAGTGAGCAAGGCACATAAGCAGCATGTGCACACCTGTCTTCACTGAAGCTCTTATATTGAGTAAGGAAAAAACTTGGCATTCTTATGCAGACGCTGGATCGTCTTTTGGGGAATGAAAATAGATTTGGTCATGCTGAACTCTGCTTATATAATCTCGGTAGGGGTCATCTAGTCGACGTGGACTGTAATTTCAAGACCTGACGTTAGCTTTCATGTCTGGAACTGTTTACCCGAGTCGTCAGAAGAGATGAAGAGGGGAAAGGGTAAACTGAAGAAGGCAAAGAAAGAAATTCTGTAAGGCATGGAAGTGTTTGAGAAATTATGTGCTTGTGAGTTACTGTGGAGGTGGGAGGTAAAAATGTTCTCAGTGTTTGCATTTACATCTGTACATGGGATCTTGATCTGGCAGAAGGGACTAAAGCTCAGGGGCACACAAGAGTTAGTGGTAACAGTTAAGAATCAAAAGAAAGTAAAATCCCAGCACCAGATGGTCTAACCTTGTGCAGTGCTACTCAGTCATCTTGTGGGGACACATGGTGCTGATTAAGCTTAAAACTGCAAATAATGATATAAATTAGCTGGCTAGTTGTAGACTGTTTATGATTCCTAGCTTAGCAAGATTTTGTTACCTCATCTGAAAAACATCAACTCAGACAATCACGTCTAAAGCTTTCAGGAAAGGGTTTAAGGAAAGCCAGTGGTAACATTGCTAACGATTTCTTTCCCCATTCCCAGATGCTTCCAATCTTCCCCATTTTCTCTTTCCCTTAATAGAGGAGAGTTACTGTCACATATACTGTAGCTCTTAGCATGCTGGAACTGCTCATGGGTTTTCATTCTGTCTGTGGACTTGGTCTCTGTTCTTTGCACTCTTTGAGTTTGTTTTGGGCATGGCTTTGTGACTGAACTATGCCACTGAGACTGAGTAGTAAAACCTTTTCTGACAGGGTGTGAAGCTGAGAAACCCACAGTGATGCTGAGCCTCGTTTCCTCCATCTGTGAAAAGCTGAAGAAAAGGTGGAACGAAGTATTACTTGTCTTGTTTCACAAGGATTGCAAGCTGCCCAAGGAAGGGGTGATCTTTAGCTGAGTGTTTGAACAGTAGGTAGCACACCCGCCTCCTACTTTAGCTGATTTCTCTAAACCATGGTACAACTGATGATGATAGTTTGTATCCCTTGGTTCTAGAACAGCAACAGGGATTAGCTATGAAGGGATGAGATTCAGAAATTCCGGTTTTCTGATGACTAATAGAGCCACCTCAAATATTGTTGTAAGATCTCTCTAAAACTTGAACCCAAGTCGACACTATAGCTGTCCTGCATGCTATATGTTGGAATCCATTAATTCTGACCTGTATGTGCTGGGTATCTTGCTGTGTAATCCTCCTAGACACCTGAGCAAACAGAGATAAAGCCTGAATCATCTGACTGACCAGGAATATGTCCACAGCAATTGTGTGGAAATCAGGAACACACTGGTTAGAGAACACTAGTAGGCTACAGCTTTACTTCCCATTCAAGATGTTTCTCTGTAGCACATGTGTATTTTATCTTTCTCATTTGCACCTTTTAGGAGGGAGGGAAAGGGGGAGAGCAATAATCTGCAGAGCCTTCCAATCCAATTTATTTTTTCCTCCTCCCATTTTAAAAGTCTTGTTTCCCCACTAGATGCAGACACAGCCTTGTGGTCTAACTACAAAATAGATTGTAGTCAATTCTGCCATCTGCTGATGATCTCTTCTGGCTGCTTGCCAGCATGCTTATGATGTGTGGCTAAATCCAAATCGGTTGAGGACATTCGTAGGATTTGGCTTGTGCTATAGGAAAAAGAGAGGCAAAATGTGTCCTGGCGTTTGATAAAACAATTATCTTTTGTGCTACTAGAATTATTCTTCATATTCTAAATCAGCATTCACAGGCAAGAACTATATATGTTTCTGTTACAGTTTTATTAACTATGTTGTATTAATCTCTTAATTACTGCTGATTGCAAAAAGTAGAAACTAGCCAGTATTTTGAATTTGAATGTCCTCGATTGCTGCGGAATATAGGCAGTAAGAGGGGAATTTCACTTCCAAGGGAGTTAAACTTTGCCTGTGTTGGTACTGGGACATACCACAGTTGCTTCTTTTTTAGTTTGGGCACAGCTAAAATTTCAACGATGTGTTATTTGTCTGCTGATGATTTGTCGAGGGGACTTCCAGAAATAGGGGATCTCACAGTGTTTGTGGTTTCGTGGGAAAAATTAAGGAACAGAGTGGAACTGTATCCAGCTGTTGATTTTTATCTGCATTTCTGGTACTTGCCTTGCCCTGGGTCTCTAGTGATTTTTTTGAGTGTCTCAGCATCAAAAGCTACCTCTTGGGCCAATCTCTTCCTAACCATCAAACCACAAAGGCAACAAAATTGAAAGCAAACCTACCATGAGCCTGCAGCACATAACTTACATAACATGCTGTGAAGTTACAACACCAAAACAATCTCTGAAGATACGCCTCCTTTATTTATTTTTATATTAATTTTTCCTATAAATTAAACTATTACTGTGGCTGCAGCAGTCAGGATGTAAATGCTCTAGACAGGCTGGTCACTGGAGGAGGGGGAAGTGACATCTGATATATTGCACATCAGGCTGCATTTTAAGTGTTTTGTATCTTCCTCAAGAAGACACAGTTAGTTGTTTAGAGCAGAAATTCTAGCTGGGCCGTGTTTCTGGTATAACGTTGCTTATATGGTACTTCTAATGCTATATTTTAACTCATTTTTAGTGGCTGAATATGTGTAGAACATAGAGTTAGCAAAGGAATGATTTTAAAACACACTTATGCTGGCAAGGGTATGAAAACGATTTCAAACAAGCTGGAAGTATGGTGATATTTTAATAAACTGTACCCAAAGAACATGCTTGTTGAGGAATTTATCCGTGAGATCTGCTTAGAAAGTGATACCTTTTAGTCCTGAATTCCCATGTCTTGTCTGTCTTACTGCCATGTTATTCTTTAAAGTATTGCTGATATCTGCAGGTAACACCTGTCTCGGGACAGTTGTAGCTTAGAGATACTTCTCAGTGCTTTTCTTGTCTTTTTTTACACACTGCTGTTTCCCAGCAGAGGCACCTGGAAACTCAACAACACACTTGTAAGATTTTCTTTCCTCTGGATTCCTCTACAAGCTGTACTGTGGCTTGGCCTTACTTTCTACTGGGCATGCCTTAGGTAAAGCTACCAAAAATAAGTGTAAAAGCAGAAAGAAGCCTATAGGAAGATCTGAGTAAGCATCAGATAATGACAAAATAATTGGATATTTTAGCCTCCAATCCTGGAAGTACTTAAGTGTCTGCTTTATTTTATGCACCATGACTAACTGTATGAAAAGCAGTGGGACTGCAGAGACTCTAGTGCTGTGCAAGGGACAGATGTTACATAGTTTCAATCTGCAGTATGACTTTGATCTGTTACATGGCATTTACTCTAAAAAAAGGCTCTCCACCTTCTTGCATCACATTATGCTGATACCTTTGTGTTTTAACTGAAATTCAGAAAGCACCTGGTAGTTGAGGAAGTACAAAGAGGGAGAGCATTTTTCACCCACTTTCCAAATACCTTTTGTGCTTATTGCTTTTCAGTTCTGGATACTCCCCCTCTCCCTGCTCCTTGACTGGAGAAGCAGAAAGTTACCCATTTATTAACAACATTTCACATTCTCAGTCAAAAAGACCAGCTGTAAGTTGGAGTGAGGAAGGGAGGGGAGAGAGTGAGTGGGTATGCACTGAAGAGGTTCTTGGACTCTGCAGTAATTCAAGTTCTGGCTTGGATTACAGCCAGCCACTGAGAGTACTACCAGTGCCGTGGGAGGAGGAAAGGGATAGGTATAGGGATTTATTTAGCAGTTAATTCAAGTGGTTTGTAAGCTTGTGAATGGTGAGCAATCAGCCCAGTAGGGGAGCTCTTCCACTGTGTCTTGTGATGTGTGCTTGCTATTAAGTGTTTATAACAGAATGAAAGCATGTTGTGTTAAAACACTGGGTACTTAACAAGCAGCATGCCTCTTGGCTAACCTAACAGACATCCTGTGTTTGGTTGGAGAAGTATAAGAGGTCAGCATGGCCTTTTTAAAATAATGTTCTTTAAATTCTTGTTGACCTCCATCCTCTTATGAAATAACTGAAAAGTCAAACTCAAAAATTCAGCAGCTTTTCTTAAAACTTTAAGTGGTTCACTGACAAAGAAATTGAGAAAGAGGGCATCAGTGTCTCCTTACCATGCCTGAACGCCAGCCAGTATGCATATATTCTTACTTGAACAAGTGTCTAAATGGAATAGATGACATAGACAAAGTGATCGAGTGCACCCTCAGCAAATTTGCAGATAACACCAAACTGAGTAGTGTGGTTGACATACCTGAAGAATGGGATGCCGTCCAGAGGGAGCTGAACAAGCTCAAGAAGTGGAGCCATGGGAATTTCATGTGGTTTAACAAGAGCAAGTGGAAGGTGCTGCACCTGGGTCACAACACCCCTGGTATCAATACAGGCTGAGGGATGAACAGATTGAGAGCTGCCCTGCTGAGAGGGACTTGGGGGTGCTGGTGGATAAGAGGATGGACATGAGCTGGCAACGTGCACTGGCAGCCCAGAAAGCCAGTTGTGTCCTGGATTGCATCCAAAGCAGTGTGGGCAACAGGTCAAGGGAGGTGATTCTCCCCCTCTACTCTGCTCTTGTGAGACCCCACGTGGAGTGCTGCATCCAGCTCTGGGGTCCTCACCACAGGAAGGACATCAGCCTGTTGGAGCAAGTCCAGAGGACGGCCAACAAATTGATTGGAGAATGAGGCACCTCTGTGATGAGGAAAGGTTGAGAGGATTGTGATTGCTCAGCCTGGAAAAGAGAAGGCTTAGGAGTCACCAAATTACAGCCTTCTAGTACCTGAAGAGAGCCTACAAGAAAGATAGAGAGAGTCTATTTACAAGGGCGTGTAGTGACAGAATAAGGGGTAATGAATTTAAACTGAAAAAGTGTAGGTTAAATTAGATAGTAGGAAAAAATTCTTCACTGTCAGGGCGGTGAGGCACTGGAACAGGTTGCTGAGAGAAGTAGTGGATGCCCCATCCCTGAAAGTATTCAAGGCCAGGTTGGATGGGACTCCAAGCAATCTAGTCTAGTGGAAGCTGTTCCTGTCCATGTCAGGGGGCTTGGAACTAGATAATCTTTAAGGTCCCTTCCAATCCAAACCATTCGATGGTTGTATGATTTTTTTAAAGTGGTCTTTAAATAACTGGGATTTCTACCTTTTATTTATTTCTGTTTTCAAGTTCAAACTTTTAAGTTTACCCTATTCTCTTCTGTGTCTGTACTCTTCGTTTGTGTCAGGAATATTAAGCTTATGATTTGTCTTATCAAAGCCAAGCTTAGAAATGCGTGATCTGGGATGGCAAGAGAATGTATTAACTGAGGGTAATAAATCTTAGCCGAAGGTGCTTTATCTAAAATTTTAGTTGTATGGTTGTGTTAAATGAATGTAAATAAAATACTTGTAAAGTAGTCTGACATAAAACATGACAGATGTCTATGGCTGTCAGGATGGGTGGTGGCAAGATGTCTTTGGGATACAGGAGACTTGCAATGTGCTCTATGAAGTATTTTTGTGTCAGAGTGAGTGCACGAGGTGCTATGTAATCATATATCCCCAAAGGTGGTTGATATATAAGTCTGGAAAGACAGAGTAACAGGAAGACTTCTCTGACTAAGAACTTAAAAAGTACAGCACTAGATGTGATTAAAGAGGTGAAAAATAGCATTTTTGCTGATTTATTTGTTTTGTCCAGCTACATCTTGTGAACTCCTTCCTGCTACAAGCAAGATGTGCAAAGGAAAAAATAGTGGTCGACCCATCATGAATCTCCTGTGCTCAGATGGGGAGTTTAAAAATATTTTTCTAGGCTTTCCTTCAGTTGGCTGTAGGCACAAAGCAATTCTTTAGCTCTAAGACTGGTGTTTAATGACTGTGGAGAGGAAAGGGGCAGAGTTCCTGGGAAAAAGGAAAGATCTGTTTCTGCAGAGAAGTTGACCCAGTGCAAGCTGGTCTTACAGCTGTGCAGCTGCCAAGACTTGTGTGTGTTGTGAGGGAGGAAAGAGAGGCTGGTGTCTCCTGACTCAAGATGGCAGATTTCCCTTCTGCTGTGGGAACTGGCTGGCAAGTCCTGAAAAAGTGCAAGTTCCTGCCCATAGGGGCACCCTCTGTTCTGAGACCAGAATCTCTGTTACCTGGTGCATGTAAGAACTAATTGCATTTGTCCCAAATCTTTGGAAAGTGCTACTCCTGCTTCAGTGAATATTGTGTGAAATCTGCTTTGGTTTATATCAGATATATAAGGGAATGGCTTTCTCTTGCAGTCCTTTATTTTGTTCCCCATGTAGCAAATGTTGTGTTTCTACTAAAGGCTAACAGCTGCTGAAAACAGACAGGTACCAAGCCTTCCACTGGTGGCTGTGCAATGTGAAGGTGTGTTCAAGGTTGCCATACCAAAGCAACAACCATATAGTGAAACACTTACCTCCTTCCAGCTGTGTTTTTTTTTTAAATATCTATTTTTGCCTTCAGAATGTTTCCATCATATTGAATTGAATGTTTTATAGAATTTTAAAAGAGGAAAAAAAAAGTCTGTTTCAATACAGCTTTCCAAACAGTAGGTACCAAGCCCACTCCACCTTCTTTTATCTGTAATATTCAAATACCTTCTGCAAGTCATTGGTACCACTCATATCTTTCCACTCTTTAACCTCTGGAGAGGTTATTATTAAAAGTCTTTTCAGTAAACACAGCAGCAGCTGTGAAAGTATGTTTTCCTTACAGGTAAATGAATATTTACCTGCAAGAACGTCAGTCCAGCATTTTGGAGCCAGAAGAGTCCTGAGTGTTAATAGCAAGACTTGTGAAATATGCAGCCAATCTCTGAAATAATTCCAGATCAAGGCTGAACATATTGAATACAACCGTGTTTGTGCTGGAGCTGGATCAAAGCTCTCTTTTCTTCTGTTTTAAATAGCTGAAGAATAAACAGGTTAGTGACCAGAGATTAACATTCATTTTAGTAATTTCAGGTCTGCTTGATTAGGAGTGGGCTTCTTTCCAGGCTTCACCTGTTTCATGTTAGGCTACCAAACTCCATGCTGTGCAGGTTCTGCAACTTAGTTTTCAGAAGCAAGAGACAGTGTTCAGCAAATACCATTCTGTAGATTCACTGGCAGGAAAATATTCTTTAAAACAAGTCAATATACTTAAAAACTTAAAGCTTATCTTTTGCTGTACTGAAGAACTGGCTCCTTCTTTTTATTTCTTGGTTCTTTGCTGATCCAAGATATTTTACTACTTAGTGATTTACTTTCTTTAACAACCTTTACTAGGAAACTTTCCTGACAGTGTTTTTTAGAAATAGAAATAAATGAGAAATTACTTTCAACTCATTTACTATTTACATGCTGAGGAACTTGAATAGGTGGTAATAAAAGCCTTGCATGGTCTGTATTGACTGGCATGTTATGCTGTGTGGCTTTTCCTGTATTCTTCCTCCCGCTACAGAACAAATGGTAATGGCATACACTGGGGTCCAGAAAACAGTGCAAAATGTTTTCTTGTGTGAGTGGAGGCTTCCACATAGGACACTGCTAGCAGAAGGTATTCCTGTGTTTGTTATCTATCTTATCTGAGGTATTTGTTCAGGGCAGTTGTGCAGTGCAGCCTTCCACTGCTGAGGCTTAGGATGAGCCTGTTGGTAGAATGGATGCTGTGAAAGTTTTGTAGTGCCTATAGCTCACCTATCACACACAGAGAACATTCTGGGTTGGTGTGGATAATGCCACACAGAGTCAGGATCAAAACTGGGACTAGGAGCTGGGGTAGTGTATGAAACCTGCAGTGGTCCTCGAGGTAAAGCTGTGTTCATTGAGTTTCGTTTGCCTGTTAGTAAGGAATGGAAATAGGACATGTGGTAGTTCAAACTGCACACAGTGCTTCCATTGTAAAGTTCCTTCTATGTTAAATATTGGATTTATCTGGACTTTTTATTACCTAAATCTTTCTGGCATTGGCTGCCCTTTCAGAGTGATTGCTCTCCTAATCAAATCCCAGGACCACTATAGTACTAATTCACGTATCTGGTGGTTTTTTTTTTTTCTTTTCTTTTTTTTTTGTCCCCTGTTTTTTTCCCCCTTCAGCTTTTCATTTCTTAGAGAAAAAAAAACAACTGTGTCAAGCAACAAATTAAAGCAAACCACAGTTGGGTTTGACCCTTGAAGCAAACCTGGCATGCCTTCTACCTTTGAGAAATCTACATGTTCTGCAAAAGTCTAGGTTATAGATTTATTTTTTATCAGTAAGATCTAGTGTGGTATTGGAACTTCTTGGTGCTAAATATAGATCTCAATGATCAGTTGGTTATTGATTATATAGGAAAAGATTTAGCTCCTCCTGTGTTAGGAACATTGGTATTGACTACTGAGCAGAACTATTGTTCTGATGTGATGATTTTATTTAAAAAAAAAAACAAACCAGCACAAAACCAGTTTTTATCCTTAAGTCATCCTCTGTTACTAGATACAGCACTATGGCACATTAGGAGAACTAGTTAGTATTCCAAAGACTTGCCTGTTGGCATTTGAAAAAGTAAACCACTCTGCAACAGTTACTGTATGTCTAGATTTCCTTTTCCTAAAGTTAATGAGATAGTTTAGCTTTCATTATTAGATATAGGAAAAAGTCATAATTGAAGTAATAAAGTTTTGGTTTTTTATAAAGTGATGATTTTTAATAGATTTTCTTTTACTGCTGTGGTTCTATATAGGTTTTTAGAAAAAAGAAGAGGAATACTATAAGTCAGCTGTAAGTATCAGGTTGTAATTTGGTGGTAAATGCCAGTGATGGATCCTTTTCCTTATACATACTCTATACTTGAAAAAAATCCTGAAGATAAGTTTAACTTCCTGAAGGGAAGTGTTAGGGATCTGAGAGCTGATTTACAGGGCAGCCATAAAATACTTGAGTTTGTTGGGTTTAAGTATACTCACAGTTTTTCAGAGATATCTGTGAGGTGGTGGCAATGCCTTATATGGAAAAGATCTAGCTAATTAAGAATGTGACTCATGGCAATCCATAAGATATTCATATTTGTTTAGGAGAGTTGCTGTTTGTAACGTCTCAAAGAAGAGATCACAAGAAGAAAGTAAAAAAAATATGTCGAAGGTCGGGTTTTGTCTGAGTTGTACCTGTGAGTTTTAGGTATATTTTTTAACATCGGAGAGCACACTGAAGGCATCATGTTGTTTATAGACAATACAAATACTCAGTTGTATGGAACTATCTGTTTGATAATTAGGTACAGTTTTGTTCTTGTCAGTACCTACTGTTCTCAACATAATGGCTGAGATGTGAGAAACAAGATAATAAAAAGTTGATTTAAAGTCAGTTATTTGTAACTACACTCTATTTTCTTCCATAAAGTTCAAGAGTTCAGAGCATTTTTGAGAAAAGTGTGATACAAGCAGGAGATGTTGTAAAGAAATGCGCTAAGAAATATTAAACCTTAAAAAAGTTGCTAAACTGGTGGTTTCAGAGTCTCTTTTGCAGTTTTCTGATGGTAGCTGGAAACATTTATCAAAATTTGATTTCTGTCATTCCTGCTTTAGTGGCTCAAAGTCCTTGAACTACTTACTGTTTGTGTTTTCTTTTCCTAAACAGGACATCCATAAATGACCATTTATTGCACGTTCTCTGGCTTGTGCTTTCCCAGGTTGCTTTGACATCTGTTTCCAAGCTCTGAATCCCTGTTTTGTGTGTACCAGGCAAGTTTTATTTTGCCCTTTTGAGTCTTAACCTTTAATTCAGTATTAATGTGGGCAGCTTGACAGGGCCTCCAAACTGATTTTTGGAAGTAAAGTTCCATTGGAAATACATTGAGCTGATTAGAATGTGTCTGAACTCCCCTACTTGGGATAGCAAACCTGAGAGAGTCAAAATAATTCTTGGCAGAAGAAGCCTGTAGATGTGCTCTGAGTGCATGATAGGAAAATTGCTTAAACCTCAGTAACGCATTCTACTGAGTTGCTACTATAATGGCTTTGGTAGATTTAACCTTGAAATTTTGTGTCTGAGAATGTAAGGCTAATTTGTAGGATTGAGAGAGACTTCAATGACCCCTATCTTAACTCAGCTGTCAAAAAGACAAATTAACCCCTTTCCAAAATCTTTCTTATCATTCATCACTTCTGATATGGTCTGAGAGCTCAGCTACTCACTTTCGGTTGCCCACAAAAACGCTGCTTGTGTATGATAAGGCGGCATTTGTTAAATTATTTTGGGAAATGAAATCTTAGAGAGGTAAGATAATTTTGGTAATCTCTTGGTTAGTTTTCTTCCCTTATTCCCAAAATTACAAGTCACCTACAATACATGGTTTACTTAAAAAGTTACAGTAGTTTTTAGCATGAATGAAATATATGTCAAATTAAGATAAATTTACTCTTTGGATATTGCAAGCCTATACCTGTTCCTTCAGAGCCCAAATCTAGTAATAGATCTAGGAGTAGAAATAACTTGTAAAGTTCCAAAGCTAGTTGAATGTCCAGCACTGGTCACTGCAGGCTCTTGTAGGTTAGTTATTTGTGTCTGAAGTGGGGAAAAATAATTCCATTGTATGTAACTTTTCCTACTTCCTCTGTTTCTCCTGTATTGGGAAAGAGCTGCATTCAAGAACGGTTCTTATTTTGGGGCTGAGTACTGCTTAGGTTTCTCATGGAGCAGAAGTGGGTGGAGGTGGTTTGTTTTGTTGCTTTGGTATTTTTGTGGTTTTCAATTGTTGACATTTTTTAGTAGTGCAAAAAATTACATTGTCAGATTAATTTCTAACAGAGTATTAGAGTTTAATTCAGATCTCCCTGTTACTATGCACCGCTTCTTAGTCTTTGTACATTTTAATAGTGTATGTGAAGGTATATTTCTGTTTCCTTGCTTCTCTGGTAAGGAGGCAAGCTGGGAGTTGCTTTGTTCTTTACTGTAGTTTTTGACTGATTCTGAGCTAACAGACAGGGAAGCTGGAAGAAGCAAAGTTGATGTGGAGAGTTTTATCACATCAAAACCAGTGTAAGAAGAAAACAAAGTCTTGGAAACTTGCATCTGAGTATATTTGCTCCTAAGCTGAGTAGTAAGAGTATGGTTTGAGCAAATTACTTGCTATGATCTTGTACTGCTCTTTTGATGCATTGGAACAGAAGCTCGGAAAGACAGTTTGGAAGAAAAGTGAGGTTTACAAAGCTTAAAAAGAAAGGTGCCAGGAAAAATGATTCTAAGGGCAGTTCAAAGAAAAAAGCAAAACGCAAAGAATGAAATATTACTGAATTATAATGCTGTAATTTTTAGCTTTTTCCACAGACTAAATTTCAGTCTCCATGTATAAATGTTAGTGCAGCAGTCTTAATATTATTTATGCAGACAGCTTTTCAGTCACCCAAGTTGATTTCGTTATCACGGGATAACATTCTCTGTTCATTCCACTCACTCCCAAATATTCCTTTTTAAAGTTCCACTTAGCCTTAGAGGTAAACTTCAGTGTTTCATATCTGTTGCATGCTTCAGGCTTGTACTGATTTCTTTGGATCTGCTTGCAGAGATGGCTGCTTAGGAGCTGCTGTAGGTAAATCCAGAGCATTTGATGTTTCGGGCTTCAGACCTCAGCCTTCCTCTGATGTACTTACTGGGATATGGATATGCAGTTTTGAAATCAATAAGCATTCTATGTGTTGTTTAAAAAACCAAAAAGTGAGAATTCCTGCTCTTAAGTTTGAGAACATTTCAGAAAAAACCCTGAGCTGCTCTATTTTAGGGGGTGTGGTGTGTTCTGAGAGACTATTGGCACAGTAAAGATGCAAACCCACTGTGTTAAAAGATTGACAGGAGAAAATGGACAATCTACAGAACTTGTATGGGACAGAACTTCTTCCCTAGGTGTGTTATTGAAGGTCACAGGTTATTGTTCAAGCACTTTTGCACAGTGTCCTATCTTGTAACATGAATGAGAGAATAAATAACGTCAAGAGCTGCTGAACTGGTGACTTATTTCCTTCTCCATAGTTCCAAGTAGTTGCTTTTGGGTTTGTTTTTATTTTTCATTGTTTCCCTTCTTTAATATTTGAATACGGGAGCTTGTTCTGTTTGCTAACTCTTGAATTTGGAAAATATCTGATGTCATGGAGGCCCCAACTTGTTGCTGACAAAAGTTTAAGAATAAAGGAGAAATATTCTGGGCTGTTATTGATGGAGACTTATCTCAGGAAATTGTTACTGGAAGAAGTTTTAAAGCAGACAAAATCTTTCCATGGCTTGATGTCATGATGACAAGTACAAAAGTCACCAAGCCTTCAAGAATAAAAAGACTGACATAATGAATACCAACGTCCATAATATGGCACTTTAATTTAAAAAAATATCATTAAAATGTTGGTGTTTCTCAGTGTGAGGAGGAGGGGTGGGGGGTAGTGTTTAGATTTTCTGGATGTTTGGTACATTGTCTCTAAAATAGCTCTTACCACGTTCTGGTAGTGTCATGTTGACCCCACACAAACTCCAACAAATGCCATTCTCCCCTACAGCCACCCTGCTGCTCTCCCAGAGCTTGCTGAGATTTTGGGAAGGATAAGTAGCCATTGGTGGTTCCTTCTCTGGCAAATGACAGGGCTGAAGGGAATCGTCTTCAGGCAGTCTTCCCTGTCCTTTTTCCCTGGCCTGCTCTGCTGGGCAGAAAAGAATACTCTCTCCTTCTGCAAAAAGGGAAAAATGCACTTCCCAAAACCTTGACAAACAGTGGAGTTCTACTGGATCAAAGTGTCTCTATCAACTTAATGTTTTTAATGTACTGCATTTTGGAGTGTTTTCTTGAGGGAAGAGTTAATGTATTTGAATAAATAAAACAGCTTTAAAAATCATAGGACAACTTTGCCAAAGAAGTGTAACAGCAGCTAGAAACACTGATGTGCTTTGCAGTTACATCAGAGACTGTTCCTGGTCAGTGGTTTGCTCTGGTTCCATAATTAGGAAGCTATTAACTGATTGTATAGTACCTTTTAAGGATTATCTGTCTCTGGTGTAACTTTCATTAAAAAACTCAAACCAAAACAATCCCCAAACAAAAAAACCTCCACACCCACAAGTAATACCTTTTCTGTTTCCCAAAGAAACAACTGTGTTCTGTAATTGAACCATTTTAATTTGACTTCTACTGTAAAAAATATTTTTTCTGCTTTTTTTTCTCTCCACTTCCCTAGCTGATAAGCAATGTAATGAACGTAGCCAAGACAGTTTAACCAAGTTTGCTTGAGCAGTGAGATGATTTGTTACTAAGTAGGTGGGCTAGAGAGTCAGAAAGCTACTAGGAATGGGCAAGGACCTGAAGAATACCAAAGCAAATCTATGCTTATTAACCTCAGGTGAGAGAAAGAGAAGTCAGTTTCTGAAGGTTCCCTTTTAGGCTCTAGGTTTGGTTTTGCCTCTTAGTCGCTGGAGATGATGGTTAACCCAGTCTTAAAAGGATAGAAGTCATAAGATCTAGCAGAGAAACAGTGTTTGTATGAGTGTGGACACTTTCTTCTGTCTTGCCTGGGAACTAGTGGAAGTCTCTGCATGCTCTCCCCTATTGGGCCATCTCCCGTGTTGCCCTATGGCTTCTTTAGTGCCTGAATAAACCTGGTGCTTTAGAGTGTCTCAAGACAATTGGGCATCAGTAGTCTGTTCAGTGATTCCAGCCCACAGAGATAATTTAAAGCAACAAGAGAAATCAAAATGGCCACATTTCCCTTGGCACATAAATTCTGAACCTGAATTTCTCATCAACTCATAAGCATTGGTGTGCGTACATGTAGGGTACTCCGTGTGTGTCTTTCTGTATATGTGGGTTTACAAAATTATCAAATGGATAAGAACAAGAATAATATATGTATTTGTAGTCTGAGCAGAATTATACACAAATGGAAGATCTGGGGATTTTTTTTCCCCATTTGTTTGTCATTAATGGGTGTTTTCAAGAAAATACTGTGTTCTCGTGAAAACCTAAGAGTTGTTTTTTCATATGCATTCACATAATCCACTCAAGCTATTCCCTATTCACCTCATCCAACTCTGTTCCCTCCTTCCATTTAGGAAATTCAGTGTTCTCTGAAGCCCAGATAGGGGATATCAATCATGTTCAATATTAGGTTACTTGCAGAAGAGAGTCATTACCTTTAATGTGTAATAACTGTGCCATGAAGATAATACAATAAAATCTTAGAAATGTAATTTAGAAGGGCTTCCTGCTCAAGCTAAAAAAAAAAATATGTTATAATCTCATCCTTAGGGTCACAGAAAATCTTGTTTATTTTATTCCTTCTACTTTGTTTGTGCCTTTTGGGGCTTCTTGCAGAGTAATGCATCATCTGCCTGGGGTGGTTCTCAGTGTGGGTCTGCTGCATTCAGCTATTTCTATAGAAACACCCAAGGTGTTTTAGTGTAGCTGCTGTGCTAAGGGCTGCACAGCACAGAGAGCAACTGTTGTGTTGGATTGTGATCATAATGGTCCTGCTAAAAATCCTCACAATTTCATGGATTACAGGGAATAGGACTACACTGTACTTTTGACATAGGTATGAATGGTGCCCAAACGGAGATACTGGAAACTTGGAAAAATAAGCAAGTTTTTTGTGGTCAAATGTGCCCCCCGGGAAACAAATGGCTGCTTTTTTGGAGTGACTTCAGCGGGAGCAAGGGTCAGGATGTGGAGCTGCTGTTACTGCTGTTGTACCTTTTACTTTGGCTTTGTTCTCCAGCACTGACACATTAGTGTACCTGGCTGTCCCTCTGAAAAGGAGCAAAATAGTGTCAGCTTTAGAAAATAGAAGAGTAACAAGGAGATAAATAGCAAGAGAACTTTTCTATCTTGGGAATGTAACCTAGTTATTAAGTTATTAAACAACCAGTCTTTTGTGAGAGATTCCCAGCTCTGACTGGATTTCTTAGGACCCGTTTAATGCAGTGGTTCAAAGTTTTTTTATTATTAATTTTTTTTAACCCAGCAGTGGCAATGGCAGATCCAAACTCTGGTTTTGGACTTTGTGTTTTTCCACTTCTAGAGATGATGTGTCTGGTAGATGTCCTTAACTGAGGAGGTCATTACTTTTTTTCCCCTCAGCATCTTGACTTTAAATTCTGACTCAGCTGCCAGAATTCTTCTCCCTTCATTTACTTTATTGGAAAATATTTACCTTGTCACATTTTTTTCCAAAATGTTCATTTTAGTTTTATTTCACATTTTTTCTCTCTTTTGGGTACCTTCCCATGAGGCTATATGTTGTTCTACTTACTTAATCCAAATTTCAGCAACTGACAGTTTCTGCTAATTTGATAAATTCAGTTTTCCATGTTGGAGTTTTCAACAGGGAGAGTGCTTCCATGAACTATTCTCTCTAGAATAAAGATGATGGTCTACAGTTAGCACATGTCTTTGCTGTCATATATTTTGTTGTTAAACTCTTAATGGAGTTCTTACTATTTTCTGTTGGAATATGCTTCCTCCTGCTGTTGTCTCTAGTTGTACATATCTTGGAGAGCAAAGCAGCCTTATTAGATAAAGATGACCTTCTCTGGATTTACTCCTTTATTCCCTTTAGGTGCATGCCTATAGGTAAGCAAGCAACCATGCAAAGTAATAAAATCAGTCAACTGAACTCAAGTCCCTTTGGATCTGAAATTATAACTAAGCAGCTGATGGAGTTTACAGTACTGGTTCTCTGTATTACTAGCAGAGGTATTGATCAATATTTGAGAGGGAAATCTCTCAAACAAGAACCAGAGTATTACGGGAAAAACTTCACTGGGGATTTTACTCCAGAGGAGGACAGCTAAACAAGCTTCTTACCCACTCCTACATGAAAGTTTTGGTCAGGTTGTGCGGTACCAAGGGGCCTCAGGTTGGTCCCAATGGGAAGAAGTGGACTATTAGTAAAGCTTCTAACAGTGTTTTGCCACTTCAGCTCACTTAATATTTAACTCTGAAATGTGATGTTTCAGTAGGCAATATTAGGAATTATGCTTCTTTAACAGTCCTACGTCAGTACAGTTGTACAAGTTTGTAGTTTCATTGGATAATTCTTTATATAAATAGTTCGAAGGAAAACTGAATGAACTTAAATTTTCTCTCTGTGGGAGATGTCTCTTTTCCCCAAAGCTCTGAAAAAATAGCTATCAATGAAAAATAGAGGCAGCTGAATATACAGAAAGCTGTATCTTCTTTCTTAATTGTATTTCTTCCCACATGTACAGCCAAACCTCAAAATGAACCTGCCTTAACTATTCTCATGTTGCGTTGATGTTGTGTTGTCTCTGGACACTGAAATAATCCAGTAAATGTGCTCTCTGCTTAAATGAAACTTTAATTTGAAAATCATATCCATAGCACTTCTCAGAAATCCTATCTGAAATTACTAAGCATGATTGCTCATGCTGGAAGTGCTTTAAAGAATCAGTCCAGTCAGATACCAGAAGCTATTTCAAGTGGCTTTTCTAGCCAATCTTTGTTACACAGCATGGCTCAGAATTAAAGTCCCTGTACATCAAATATAGTCAATACACTGATTATTCTGTAGAGTAGGAATCTTGAAAAAGCACTATGGAATAAATTCTAAAAGAGAATCATGGTTGATATACCCTAGAAAAATGTGAAGTAGATTTGTCAAATTATATCTGTTGTGAATTAGTGTCTTGGCTTGAATTAATAAGAGAAAATTATCTGGAGACGATTTTCTGGATGAAGCTTGTTGAGGCAATGTCATTTAATCTATTAAATATCTTTTTCCTAATACTGCACCTGTTGCTAGTCAGCACCAGTTAGATGTTTCTTATTTTTCTACCCTTAAAACTTTCTCCGAGACTCCAAGAATCAAACTTTGTTTCTCCCTGTAATAAGATAAATGTTGCATAAATAAAATAAATGCTGCCTATGTATATGCTTGTGGTAGGCCATCAGATTTTGCTTAACTGGAAACTGCATCTGAGTAAGAACACTAGTCTTCGGAAAGATGTTGGCATGTGATGAGTCCCGACCCAGTATTGGCGGAGTGCGTGTGCGGATGGACAAATCAAGATAACTGTATTTTGCTGTAAATTAAACAGGGCTATGACTAAGCCTACATTTCCTTAAAAGTTCTAAAGAATTTTGTCTCAAATGCTTGGTTATATTTGTTGCTTTTACTTTTCATGAAACCAAGGCACCGTAGCCTTAGTTATAAATCATTTCAGTTTGTCCTGGGCTTTGTCCGTGTGCCAGTTGGAGAAGAAGATACCATTCAGTGTATCCTGAAACTGTTTGGACTAGAATTGATTTGAAAGATAAAAATCTTAAAATTTGTCAACCAGCTGAAATAGCTCATCTTTTTCAGGTTAAGTCTCTGCTGAGCTGGTTGCAGATCCTGGTGATTGGGTCGCTGGTACTCAGGTCCCCCACATTCCTGTTTGCTTCTATGTGAAGCAAAAAGCCTTCAGTGAAGCTTCAAGTTGGTTGGAGGTGGTGTGAAAAAGTTTAACCTAAGAGTAAATCATGCAGTCAACTATGCAACTTTCTGCATCCTGATTTCTGGCTCATAGTATCTTTTTGTGGAAGTATTCTATAAGCTGTGAGTTCACCAAGAGGACTGAACATAATCACAGATAGCAAATGAATATTAGCACTGCAACTGAGGAGTAATATCTCTCACTTCAGTACTCCTCTTTTTGAGAGTTCTGTGGTGAGAAAAACTGTTGGAATAACCTTGAATTGTAGTGGAAACTGGGGATCTTAGCTCTACTGACACCCATTTTAGCTCCAACTATAATTACAGCTAGGAAAGAAGGTAGAGGTAACCAGTTTAGATCTTAAACCATTCATAAACAGAATGAGATTAACTGTACTTTGTTAAAGAATGCCAGTCTGGAGATTTGCCACTTTATGTGTTGTTGGAGAATTTCCCCACTTTAATTTGATTATTAGTTTTTTTGTTTTCCGTTTTTAAAATTGAAAAACTTGTTACAAAAATTATTTTTATGGCAAATAACTTTGCTTAAAGGGATATGTCTCTTGTTTTGTTCAAGTTGTTGCCCTTCACTCTAAGACTGCATAGTAGTGGATAGTGTCCCTTTTCTTAAGTTTATTTTTTGTGGAATTTTACTTGCTGTGTATAAACCCACAGAACAAAACCAAGACGCATTTAAAACTAGATAGCCCTTGTCTTTGTGTATGTGTGTCTGTGAGGTTTTGTGGTTTCCTCTGAAATGGAAACTGGACTTAGAAGTGTATGCTCTACTTCTGTAACTTGGCAGCAGGGTGTCATGCAGGAGACCCTGTGAAACTGGGAAATAATTTTTTTCTCTGAAGGGAGAGGAGATCTAGGGCTCCAACTCTTGTGTTCTTTGAATAGCAGTCTGCTTTTGTTTTGCTTTGAGAAAATGATTCTGTGGTCTATTTACTGTGACCAGAATCTCAAGCAAGGAGAGATGGAGAACTGGTAAACCATCCATGTAGGGCTCCCAAATACAGTTTATTTGGGTTTGTGATTAAAAGACATTAAAATCCTGAAATTACACTTACTTAAAAGGATAACTTTTACTTTAAACTCTTAATGGAACTGCAATGACTTGAGGAAAGCTAATTTATTTCCATAGTTTAACCTTGTCTCTGTACCTTATGGTTTCTTTTAACTTTGGATTTTGTTGTGATAGTTTTGCACAATGCTAGTTTAAAATCTGCACTGGGGATAATGGAAATAGAGGCATCGGTAGTGTCAGGAGATGTGGGCACAACATAACTCAGCATTTCTTTGGCTACCTTAGCTTGAGCTGGTTGCCTGATTTTTATGTTGTTAGGTATCTGTGACTAGACTTCTGTCAAATACATGTACACACACAAAGTAGTTCTGCTAAGCTGAGTTTATTATTTTTATGCAAGTCTATGTAACGTATTAGTTCATTGCCTTAAGATCACAGGAGATGTTAAACATATGGTGCATGCTTAGTAGACAGGGTAGTGTTAACAAATTCTTTTGTGTTTGCTAGGTTTAAATTGACACTGATTCCTGAGCTGTGGCTCACAGCATATTTGTTAGTGGTTAGAGGGGAGCGGTAGTGTTCTGTGGCACTGACTGTCTCCATCTACCATTCACATTAAGAGAAAACCACACACATGATGCCCTTGCCTAGTGTCATTCTGTGGTTCCTATAATTTCTGGACTGTCACATAATTATGGCTTGGAGAGATGTAGACTTTGTGGTAGGGACTGTGCCTTCTAGTTCCTTCTGGTAAGCCATGCACTGAAAGTGGTTTGGAAGCCTTGAATTGTTGCATTTTATGTTTCTTAAAAAAAAATTATATAAAAAAAATCCTGTGAGTTTCATCACAAGATTTATTTGAGCCGTTAACTGCTGTGATGAAGGTGATCCCTGAAGTCTTCAGCACAAGCTTGGTAACAGATGACTTTGTCAGAGTGGTATATTGAATCTGTTACAAGCAAATGATATACGACTTGGTCAGATCATGTTTGTCTTGGATTTCTGTTCTCTTGTAGTGGAAATTCTGCTGCACAGCCCTTCACCTGATTATTAAATAAGGACAGATACTCCAGAAGTATGTGCCACACATCCATTACTGTTCAACAAACATTAAAGACTTAATCTTTTCTAATTTGAATCTAAATTTTCATTTAAGTGTATTGACAAAGGAGTTCTTAAATGGGAGACAGAAAAAGACTTGCCATGTAGATGCTGCTTTTCATAAACCCTGTGATCCCTTTGAGCTGATTGATCTATTTCTTCCAAAGAACAGGACATGGACTGGTCCTATGCTCCTTGCTCTCTGTTTCTCAGTGGTGACTGTCTTGTATTGGGCTTGGAGTGGCACTGCTTTGGCCCTTAGTTGTGTATAAAATATGACAAAACAAGAAAAATACTAATTTTGTATTCATCTTGGAAAAGTATTGTTTTCTTTGTCTGGCTAGTCCAGGGGAAAACAACAGGGTAGTTTTTGTGAGCCAGGGAAATTGGGTTTTTTCTTTGAATTTGTAACAGAAATACTTATAACTTGAACAAAACCAATTAAAATATCTGACCTGCTTATGGATCCATCATGTTTTTTTAGTACATGATGAAGTAAAGCTTGGAGAAAACAGATGGAAAGTATCATGAGAACTGGAATGAATTAGCTTTTGGTAGAAACCAAAATGTGATTTGATCTAGTAGCCTTTCTTTTCTATTATTTTAACTCTCACTATTGCATTCAGGGAACAAAATGGGTCTTCCTGTGGGTTATTCATCACCTGTAATTTTCCATAACTGTTTCTCAAAGTCTCCTGGAGTAACTGTATTTGTTTCACATATCAAAGGAAGTGAGAACAAATCCTGTTATGGTGTTCTTTTCCATCAGGTTAGCTGAGTTTTTTCATTTTAGAATAAACTTACGGAGGGGGATGGGCAAAAAGTTAAAGTAATATCCCATCAGCAATTGTTTGCATCTTAAATATTCAAAATAAAATTACATCTTGCAAAGACGAAGTAAGAGATACCTTAGAGAAGATGAGCTATGAAAGACATCCCACAAGTATTATGTGTGTGTAAATATGCTTCATGTGAGTGTTAGCATTAGCGGGCTCAGGCAAAGAACCTTGTCTGTGTAATAATGTGTAGGCCCTCACTCTGGTCCTTAACCTGTCCATTATAGAAGGAATTCTATTGTTTCTGTAGCCAATGGAGGGCAAACTGGTCATGGACAACCCTTCTGACTCCTGACTACCTGGAGACTGCTGATTTCCTTCCCCCCTTCCCTATACAGTCAGAAATATGAAGCGGTGTTTTTCTTTTTTCTTTTTTCTTTTTTTTTTTTAGCAAACTTTTTGTGGGACAGTGCCACTGTCAGAGCAAACTTGCTGTGGGAAGTGTTTGTACAACCTCCATGGGCAAAATGTTTTCCTGGAGTCTGAGATGCAACATCATCTGAGAAAATAAGAAGAGATCCCAGAGAATAAAATGTGTTGTCAGGGTATTTGGATAAGTGTGTTAGCTCACTTTGCCTGAGCGAGGCAGGGTGCCCATCACAGGACTTAGGAGAAAGGTTGCCCTTTTAGAGCCATTTGGTATGAGGAGATAAAACTCTGTGGGCAAGTGAGCAACTGAATGTATTGCTTGGTGGTTGAGGTATTCTCCATAAGAGTATGCTGGTAGGAAACAGCCTATGCCTTACACAAACATCCAGACTGGTGGGTGAGGACACAGAAGATAGAAGCAAAATACTGTACTTCATAGGCATGCATAAAAAAAAAAGAAAATATTCGGATTATTCAAACTCTGCAGAGATATTCTCATTCCATCTGATTAGCAGTGGCACAAAGGCATTCTCTACACTAGCGGGCCAGATTTTGGCATCTGAAACTTTGTAGTTTTGGCAATGGCGTTCGCTGTGGAACCTGCTGCTCTGTAACTTGGGTTGCAAGATCTGCTTTCCTGCGTTGTCCTCCAATTCCATGTCTTGTGTGGAAAAGTGTTGGATAGGCTTTTTTGCTGGGTGCCTTACGGATGCTAATTGCAGAATCTCTCAGCAGGAAGTTGTGAAAGAAGAGGTTTTCTGCTGTGTTGCATCAGCAGACAAGTAAGGTTAGAATTTCACCATTGACTGAACTCTTTGGTCATTGGTAGCAATGTGAATTTTATCACTATCTTGGATTTGCTGTGTCCTCTTGGAAGTCCCATTCTTGAGACGATTTGGCTCTGGTCACTCTTGTACTGTTCTTGTAGTTTTGAGAGAAGTCAAAGGGCTGGAACATGTAAAGCAGATATAGAGGCATAATTTTAAAGGAACTATTGCTGCATACTGAGGTGTATGCAGAATGGTGGTGGTGGGGATGAAATCACAGTTTAACTCTGGGAGTCTTGTTGGCTTTTCCCAATGATTTGACAGCTGCCTGTTGTCCAAAAACTGGGGCAAGACTGTTTGCCTCTGGAAGTCAAGGCATGTCCACAGGTGGCTGGGCTGCATTCTACATGTGGTAGAGAACAGACTCTGTGAACTCTCTCTGGGTGCTGCTTGCAAAGTACCTATTTACCTCAAAGTTGATGGTAATTCACCTGTTTCTAAAAGTGAAAGTCTTTTGCCATTCTAGGTTTATGAGAAGAAACCTCAGAGACTGGCTTTCAGTTAAATCAAAAAAACCCCCTATTTTACAGCTAATCTTTCTGTTTCAGTGTCATGTTTTTGGACCCATTTTTTCTCTCACTTGACAGACAATCAGTAGCTGCCAGATGCTAATAAAATTGTAAGGGATGGAGATGCCGAAATGGCATCCCTTTGGTACAACTAGTGTATTCCAGGGGCAGCCATAAATGCAATCTATGAGAATCAGGGAGCCATTTCACTCTAGCACAGATGGTTTAGTGTAGCTGGAAGAGAGGGGGGGAAAGGATAAACCCCACCTGAGTGCTGACAGGGGAACTGTGGGCATTGCAGCCCTGAATTTGAGGTACAGGATAGACAACATCAGAGAGATGTGACCTGTCATGAATAATGTACCAATGTGGGATTTACAGCTCTGTATTTTTTTGCCTGGGTGTATGATGCTCAATGTAAACAGAAGCTTACTGAACTGCAGAAGACAATGTGTTACTTGGCTGTGCTGTGTGCTTACATTTAATAGAAAAACATAAAAATTCCAACCCTCCAAAAAACACCACCACTAAGAAACTCCTCTTTTAGTCCATGTACCAGGAATAAGAGCCAGGCATGAAAGCTGCTTGGCACCAAGGATTGAAGGGTTTTAGTCTCTACCCAACCTGTACATTTTGAGGTTTCTTTAATGTCTTCTGTACTCTGTAAGATAATCACTACGCTAACTTTGTTAAAATAGAAACAAAACAAAAAGGAAAATTGACACAATGACTCCTTTTAATAGGATCATAAGAAGCAAGAACACTTTGTTTCTGGCCCTGAAAGCACTCTTTTTAGCCTACTTCTCTGCTCACTCACAGAGGACAAACTAAAGAACATCTACCAGGCTCTGAGCACCCTTCCTAGGTCTAATTCCTGAAACCTGTAGAGGTATCCTTCTGAGGCAGAACCTGATTGTTCTGCAGAAGTTGCTTCCGAAGTCAGGTGCTAAGTCTCCACTGGTGCTGGTGAAGACAACTTAGAAACAAATAAGCTTTTACTACTGAATGATAAAGACCAGGCTGATGGTTTTTCTTTTCTATCCCTACGTCCATACCCCATTTTCTCAAAATATTTGCTGTTGTTATCACTACCTTGAGCTGGAATTTGTGAACAATTTGATGGCTTTCAGCCCACTGTGGTAGCTATTGCTGAAGCCAAGAGGAATGACTTGAGAAGAGGTGCAATAATAGGAGAGACTGGTATTTTTCCAGTGGGAACTATTTTTCTACTTCTTTCTTTTGCCCTGTTTGATACTTTCCTCTTATTTTTGTCACCTAGAGACCTATATCTTTGAAGCCACATGAACAGCCACTAGACTCCAGTAGCAACAGCTATGTTTTATTTAAGCTGCATCCTAACCCTGTAAATCTCATAAAACAGACATGTTATATTACCTTTGTGTACTGCTGGATGCTGTATTTCAGCTGGAGGTAACTGTGAAGAAAGCAGGGCAGTGGACCAACTTTTGGATAAGTGGACCAACTGTGTGGATTAGGTTGCCAACAAGGTGGACACGTTGGCTGGTTGAAAGAGTCTGTTTTTATTATTTAATTTTAACTTCTGTTTTTTAAGTGTCTGGGGCAGTGTATCAAGTACTAAAGTAGCAGAGCAACTGTTATGGCCAAACTCAACTAACTTGCCAAGCTAAGAGTCGGAGGGTTCATTTGTTCAGCCGTGGAAGTGTTTTGCTTCCTGATCTCCATCCTCTTGGGTTTTTTGGGCAGCTGAACTCTGCTGCTGAGGAGCTCAGGGCTGCAGGTATCCTGGTGCTCAATAGCAGAGGGAAGCTCTGAAAAGAAGCGTGGGAGATGTGTGAGACTTTGGGCTGCTGAGCTGGCAGTAAAACTTTCCCTTTGGAAAGTGATGCAGGTTGCTTCTTTCTGACTTGTAGTACCTCTTCTTTACTCTTCTCAGCACCATTTAGGTTGCCCTAGTGCAACATTTGAAAAAATGGGGGAGATAAAAATTTTAACTTCCTGCCTTTTCTGATCATGCTATCTGTCCATAAAGAGCTGAAGACAAGTGGAATCTTGATTCTTCATGTTATGTGTCATTCTTCTGCTCCTTAATGCTGTTGTTCCTCCTCTGGTGTGGCAAAGATGATAGGCTTAGGTCATATATGTGTCTCAAAGTACACTGCTTGTATGCCTTTAGGTAAATATGCCATTGCATATAGACAATTTCAGTTTTAATTCCTTTTCATCAGGTGTTTAGTGGTGGTCCAATATTCAGTAGCGTACGTGTTTGTTTTCTCCCCAGTACGTAGGATTCCCATGTTATTTCCCATCTGAGCATCAGCTAGACCTTCTCTGTTTCTAAAATCAGATAAGTAGCTGTACTTTGTCCAGGTGTAGGCAGCAGTGGGTTGTAGGCTGTATAGAAAGATGCTTTTTAAATGCTGTTTTTCCCTTTTCTAAATGTATTCCACTGTGAAGTGGGATTATTGAAGAGCTGCATATAGTCTGAGAAATTACACCTGAACTGTAGAAATAAAATGTGTAAGAGCTGTAGGGCAAACTTTAGGAGTACAGTAAGCCACATGTTGAGTACTCTGTCCAATTCTGGGTCCCTCACTACAAGAAGGACATTTGAGATACTGGAGTGTGTCCAGAGAAGAGAAACAGAGCTGGTGAAGGGTCTGGAGCACAGGTCTTATGAGGAGTGGCTGAGGGAGCTGGGGGCATTTAGCCTGGAGAAAAGAAAACTTGGGAGAAATCTTTTCACTCTTTACAACTACCTGAAAGGAGGGAGTGGTCTCTCCTAGCAAGAGATGACAAGGCAAAAGGAAATGGCCTCAAATTGCGCCAGTGGAGGTCTAGGTAGGATATTAGAAAAAATTTATCGATGGAAAAGTTTGTCAAGTATTGGAACAGGCTGCCCAGGGAAGTAGTTGAGTTACCATCCCTGAAGGTATTTAAAAGACATGTAGATGTGGCACTTAGGGGCATGATTTAGTGGTGGACTTGGCAGCCGTGGGTTAACAGTTGGACTCCACAAGTGATCTTAAAAATCTTTTCTAACCTAAATGATTCTATGATTCTTAACTCTCCTCTAATCTGTATCAGCACTGTAGCTATCAGAAACATGTTTGGTGAGGGCAAGTAGGTGATTAGTGAATTTCAGATCAGAATTCTAGTCTTTCTTTTTTTTATAAGTACATGCTGAAGTCTCAATGATTGTAAGGGCCTGTCCTGTGAATGATGCTAAAGCTGAAGCAGTTTCATTGTACTGAATAACCACGATAAATTGTTAATCCTCTGCTCTTGAGAACAGGAGTGAGAGAGAGATCCATTCAGGAAGATATATTGCTTTCAAGGATAAGCCAAAAGAAAATCAATCCACAGCCAGCAGAAAAGGCCACTTCCATGTTGGTTGGAACTGTTTATTGCAGAAGTTTTAGCCACTCTGGTCTAGAAATTGCTGTAAATTTTCAATTTTACAGTGATTTTTTTTTTTTTAATACACTGGTGCTGTTTGCTTTGCTGGTTTTGATTATTGTGAGGGTTTTTGTTCTATGGAAAGGTTTGTGTGTGGGTTTTGTTTGCTTTATTTTTCTTCTTTTATGCTCCTATGTATCTTCTATATCGTCTGGTATTGTGCTTTCACATCTCAGGGAACCATTAAATTTCATACATCAGATTTGCTGTAAGACTATTGTTCATTTCAGAATTCAGAAACTTACATCTAATTTTAACATATTTACTGTTTTTGCAGTATTTCTTTCCTTTTAGTAAATTAAATGACTTTAATGTTAATGAACAGCAAATTAAGAAAGGACAAAGAACAGAAACACTCAGTTTCCTGGTTGTTCAGTATTAACAGAATAATCTTGAAGGCATTCTCCTCGCTTAGCTGAAAACAATTGGTGACTTTTTATAGGATTTGGAATATAAGGATTTGGTTCCTGACTCTGCACAGGCTCTCAGTTTAATCTCTGTTCTCTGAATGTTTCTTGGCTGTAAATACACCTGCCACAGCAGTGACAGATTCATCCTCTCATGAGAGAGACAATATTCCTTTTCCTGTACCTGTCATTACTTGGACCAGAGGGGCAGGAATGCCTGACTGTTTTATTTACCAATATTTTACCAAAGGGAAGTCCAACATTGATATTCAACTTGTGGGCTAATGAAAAAAAAATTACAAGTGTGGAGTTTTTCTGCCATCTCAGGGGTGCTGCAATGCTTCTGTTGGTTATTTCAAACACTTGCAGGGGTGTATTTTTTGGAATAGTCATCAGGTCATTTACAAACTGGGTGAATGAGCCAAGCCATAAACCATACTGTTAGCTTTTGTTCTTTTGAGTAGTTGGTGGAGTTATTATTTAGTGCATAAACTGATCTAATGGATGAGAGCTAACAGATAGAAATCACATTTCTGTGGTACTTAAGCTAAGAGTAAGTTGCCTGTTTGTGATTTGTGTTTGACAGTACTGTATGATTCTTCAGAATGCACACAGATGCTGTGTGCGATGATCTTGAGAGACCCTTTATCTTGGTGATGTTTTCCAAAGTGAAAAAATGGTCTGACAATTGTGAGGTAAGAGTTTAAACTGAAACAAACTGACACGGTCTGTAGACTTTATCTTGTGCTAGACTGATTCATTAAGTTCAAATCATACTCCTTTTAAAACTGCCTGTGGAAGAAAGAGGTGTAGTATTTCTTATATACTGTGTTGTTCTGTTTTCTCCTGTGAAATAAAGTAATTTTTTTTCCTTTTCCTTGTATTACTTTTGACCTTTCCTCTGCAGAGATGCCATATGGAGTCATATGGAATCCCCACACTTCTGACAGAATATAAGCAGGGCTGGTCAAAGCAAAGTCTTTGGGCTTTCGTCTCCTTGTGTTTAAGGAAACACAAACAGTGTGCTCATACTAGAAGAAATCAGTCCCAGGTATTTTTTTTTTAGTAGCACTAATTAAATCATATCTCCAAAGTAGCTGGACTTGTCATTCAGGGGTCCCTAAATGAGAGATCCTGACCTTAACACAGATTCCAGGTCAGAAGACTAATGCTTTCTCTGCTGAACTTTTTATGTGATGGATGAGCCTTTTCTTGGTCAATAAAGTTTCACCTTGCTGACTGTTTTGATTTTCTTTTCCATTTGCTTCAACTTCCTGCATCAATTCCATTTGCACTGGCTTATTGTTTTCCCCTCACCATCTTAAGTTTCTGGTCTTATATTAACAGCTTGCTTCGTAAGATACTATAAATCTTATGCTGGTTAGAGAAAATAGGGGATCTCATCAGTTCGTTAGGGGAGTCTTGATAGGGAGAAAAAAATAATGTACTCCCTCCAGTCACGTAAGTGCTAGCTGATCTGCCACCTGGGCAGGATCTGGCTTTCGAGTGGGGTATAATAGCTTCTAGTGTAGTATGGTCTCCCTCTGTTTCCTGATGGCTAGACTTTGGTCATTTGGCAGACAAAGTGATGATCTGTATGGCAATATACAGAAGAAGGACTTGCCGTGTACCCTTGCTAGTCTGTGGGTTTGTGAGACACTTTATGGAGATCAAAGCAGAGAACAATTTTTTTTTCTTAATTATGAGTGCTAGTCCAGTAGACTGTTAGCTAGTCTGTACTGCATGGAACATAGTGTGGAAGGCATAAATTTGTATCTTTAGCTTTTATGTATACCTTAAATATTAAAGTTAGGCTTTAAAGATGAAATGGATATGCCTGAAGAAGTGTGCGATGCACAAAGCCTTCAGTTTGACATATTTCTACTATTGCAGAAGCGTGTCTTCTACTGCTGAAGCATAAGAGCACCTTGGCAATGCAATCTTTCCTCCCCACTTAGCAATGACTTACAGTGAAATACAGTGTCAAACTTGAAGTGCTCAGTGAGTGGGCTTAGCATAACTAAACTGTTAATTAAAATTCTGGAACAGAAACTGAAGATCCAAGGCTATTCAGAGTGAAACTACAAAACCTGCTTATTTTTGATTGAAATATAGCCCTCGTGCACCCAGCTTCAGGATGAGTCTTAGTAAAATTCATTGCAAATCTCCCTGTAGCCTGTTTCGGGTACAAAGTAATTTCTTTGATTTGGTTTTCTCTGGTGAATGTATTGTGATTTGTGTGGTCGATGTCTGTTGGTCTAAACACCTGGTATGTCAAAAGAAGCATTCGTTCTCTATTTCATGTGCTTCTCCATCTGGGGAGAAGATGAAAACTAACAGTTTAATTTTAGAGCTGAAAGATGATTGCATGCTGCTGTGGTGAGTGTAGTAGAATTTAGGCAGAGCAAAATGTCCAAATATCCACTTTCATAATGTCTGCTCACTAGTGTTTGTGTTTTACTTAAATCAACACCCTTCATTTCTTAATGTTTCTGCACCATACCTAAAAGATAAATTATCTGTTGAATCTTCCTTATGTGCACAGCTAAATGGGCAGGATGTTGGTTAGAAGCTCTGTTAAAAAAATTAAAATCTCGAGCAGCAGCTCTTTTAAAGTTACTTAACTTTTCAAACTATGCCTCAATTAAGAGGTCGATGTTCATGAGCTGTGTAGAAGAAGTGGATACTGAGGAAACAAATAAGTATCTGGATGGTAGTAATTTGCTCAGATATTTGACCAAAGATTTCCTATGTAAGGAGAACCTGGTAAAAGACAGGAAATTTGCTTTTCTGTTTTTTCCTTTTAAAAAGGGAAAATAAAATGCTCCAAGGAGCAAATTTTTCCTAATTTAAACTTCTCTAATTTTAAATGAGAACACTATTTTCTCCATTTTCCAGAGAAAATGGAAAATGAGTTTATTCTCAGCATGCAGTGATCTTCTAGCATTTCCCTCAAGGTAGCTGTTGTGTGCTACGTTTGCTGATAATCATTTGAAGTTTCATATACGAAGACATTCTGTGTTTTATGGAAAGGGTTTTTTAATTCACAGAAGGCTAGAAAGAAAGTAAAGTCGTTCAATGTCTTTGCAGTACTTATAGAAGTGTGGACAAGTAAAGAAAAGCTTTGGGACTCTATGAGGGGGAAAAATTGAAAGACGCAGTCCTGAAATTTGGTACTAATGGAATTAGAGTGATCAAGACCAGCCCCTGAGTGTTTTAAAGGATATAGAGCACTTTAAAGAGCTAAAGATCTGCTCTTGTTTTCTGACTGCAGTGAAAGTTGTTTTTCGTTCAAGGCAAAAAATTGGATACCTTCTTGCTCTTGGAAGATTTAGTTTCTTTTGGTTAGTATTTTACAGTAAAAAACTCTAATGTGTTTCAAATTAGGGTAATTTGAGGTTTTGGATAACAGCTCTCCAATAAACATAATCAAGAAAAGATGTTCCATGGAGTGAGTTGTATAATATCTGGATTTGTTACTGTGTTTTTCTTCCCTGTCTTCCTCACCCAACCAATACCAGAATAGTTTACATTTATTTTTAGCTTTATAGGGTTTCTATTTTATTTTTTCTGGTCACTTACATATTGCAGTAGTATCTTGACTTCTGAAAAGTTTCTGGTAGCTGGAAACCCTGGGGAGCTCTGAGGGGCAGGAGAGTGTTGGGGGTTGGCAGTGAAGGGTGGGGGGTGGTTCAGCATGCACAGCTGTTTGTCTGCATGGTGCCTCTGTGATCTCCAAGAGCAGAACTGAGAGGGTAGTATACCAAATATCTTCTGAACACTGCATTTTGTACTTGTATCAAGGCCCAGTGGTTCAAGTCAGGGAGCTCCACAGCTGGAAACGTGGTGCTGTGGGTCTGTGGCGTGGGTACCCAGACACCATGTTTGTTGGCCAAGCTTTATTACAGCTCAGTGACCCCATTCCCCCCATGAGATTTTTCTGCATGTAGGACTGCTGTGATACCACCTAAAATTATTATCTTGGCTGTTTCTTATACTATTTACTTCTGTTTTCAGACTTGTTTTAATATGGAATGAACAGACCTTTGTGGAAGACAAAGGGACAAAATTTCTGTAAGTTACTGCATGTTATGAGCCCTTATGGCTGAAATATGTCCCTCCTTGTGGAAGTGCTTTACAGCCTTGTTTGGCTACATGAGGAATCACGAGGTTGCAGACTACTGATTTTACCCTAAAAAGTGTTTTCTGTTTTAGACAGTGACTTAGGCAACCTGTTTCATGAATTTATCTCATGAGCGATGTACTAAAGCTGTAAATGAAACATGACACAGGAATTACTTTATGGAAATGAGACCTAAAGGCATTTTAATACATTTAATTAAGAATAGACTTAAGGCAGTGTCCCAAATCTGTCAGCAGGACGATAGTTGCTTCCCACCCAGGTAGAGTATGCACCACAGGGCTGTGCTGCACCAGTTTGCCCATTTTCTCCTGCTTTGGAGTATGCCACAATGTATTTGACAGTAGACTTGATCATATGTATTCTCAGCCCAGTTTGTACATACAATAGGTGATTTCTGCTGTGTCACTGTAAAGGAAGCCTAAGGATTTCCTCATCTGAGGAAGTAAGGGAGAGTGACTTTCCAAGAGTGGTGGTTGCTGTGGTGAGTAGACATGATGAGTAAACATAATGAGCATGTATAAAGATGAGGAATCTTTAGCAATCATGTCCCAAATGGTGATTTGAACTCTGGATGGGTTTTGCCCCTTGCTTAATTTGCTATAATTAGCTTAATTTACTAACTGCTCTGCCAGGTACCACAGCCCACACAGATCTGGATTGCTCCAAAAGTCATGAGGAAAAGTGTCAGGAGCTTCTCATCTGAACATCAGGAAACCCTTTCACCATGCAGGTGCCTGAGCACTGGCTCAGGTTGCCCAGAGAGGTTGTGGAGGTACCTTGGAGGTACTTGAAAGCTGTCTAGACCTGGTTCTGGGCAGCCTGTTCTAAATGATCCTACTTAAGCAGGAAGGTTGTATGAGATCACCTCCAGAGATCCCTTTCAGCCTCAGCTGTGATTCTATTGCTTTGATTCTCTCACTCAGGATTCTACAAGTACTCTTGGATGAGCCAGAACTGGGAGCTCAGGCAAGGAGAATATAGATACGCACGGTTCTGCATTTTCTGTTTGGGGCTAATGTCAAGGAGGAGTCAGAATTATTTATTCATTGCACTGCAAATTCCTTCCTTGAAGTTAAAAACACTTCTAAATGTGATTGAGAGGAATAACTTGTGCTGTCTTCAAGACTCTGAGATGCATTTTTGTATTGTCTTTGCTGATTTTGTATATTATTAAATAGCAAAGGAGATTTTCTGTGTAGATTTTTTCAAAACATAGACAGGAGGAAACTAGCATAACAGAGTTCAGGATAGAGACATTTTGGTGCTTATTTATGTGTAAGAGGACTGGGAGCACCTTATGCATCTGATATGTCTGATACAGCCAAGAATAAATGTGAAAGCAATTGCATACAAAGCCTGACTGGGAACAGGGGCAGGAGATTGAGTGGGAAATGAGAGGTTTACATCTGTTGTGGAGGATGGTATAGAATGTTCTAACTATGCAGGTATAACTCTCCCTAGAAATAAAATGAACTTAAAAAATAGTAGGGTATTCAATGCTTATTTTAAAAAAAAGCCATAAAAAGTCTGAATGTATATATGCGTGTCAGATTTCATTAGTTATATTTGCGCTGGATACCAAGTGATGGCTCTGTAATCCTTCCCTTTCCATGTCCCTTAAGTTTTACATAATAAATTAGAAAATTCTATAGATGTGGATGCCAGAAAAGGTCTCTGGTGGAATTTTGTGAGCATGCCAGAAAACATTCTGTGGATGGTAACATGGGAGAGTAAGTTAAATTACAATACTAAATGCAGGGTTTAGTTGAGAACACGAAAAGCATTTAAAATTAGGGGAGGGAGGGGGAGTTGAACTTCCCAGTAACTTCAGACTGCCAATCCCTTTGGTAATCAGTGGAGTCCTCAGTGGGGACTCTGTAAGCGTTAATAAAACAAAAAGATCCCAGTGTTCTAGTATCAGTTCTGGAAAACCTTACATATAGTTTGTGTAGTGTTGATGATAAAATAATTTCAGACAGAAACTGTGAGCTGGAGCCACGGTTCTCATTATTAATATCAAACTGTACAAATGGTTGCAAAAATAGCTAAAATGCTTGTAATTAAAAATGTCAGTTTGGTTGTGCAATGCAACTATATTTCCATCTGCAAAATTGGAGTACGGGAACAAAAAATCCCCTCCACTTTAAGCATACTAAGTGGAGCCACTGTGTGCTTCCAAAGTGGTCTGTTGGCATGTAGGAATCAGGGCCTTACATACAGCTCCCCGTTTGCAAATGCAGTTTGTTTTTCCTATGGAACACACCTAGTATTCCTGCTAGCTTGATTAGCATTCTAGGATTTTTCTGCCTGTGTTACTCTGCTCATCGGAAAAAGTAAATACAAAGTAAGAGGGGATTATTGTAGGACAATCTCTATCCTTTGCCCACATCCTGAGTAGAAGGGCTGACAATGAATGATTTGTTCCATTTTTGTAGTATATTGATCACTTAGTGATTGCTCCTTTCTGTTTTTTGTTTCTCTCTTCCCTGTGCCCCTACCCTCCCTCTCCCCCCAGAAACAAAGCCTGTATAATTTTTGTGAAGAATTGCTCTTCTGACCGAACATGTGGAATATCTAAAGCCAGGCCTCAGGTATAGTGGTCTAGTGGCAATGAATTTCAAGAAGTCATATAAGGTGGCAATTTCAGATTTGGAATCTAGTCTTGGATGTATTACACTAGGTCAGTTGAACTGGGTCTTTGGCTGTATTGATGCCCCTTGACAATTGATCCTTTCTCATGCACAATCAGTCATATTCAAAGGTGCATGACAAGTACCAAGTACATGACACTCCTGTGCCAAAAAGGGCACTTGTCCTTCTGATGGGTGGTGCTGCTGCCCTAAGCAGCCTTAGCATAAAACAGCCCATACATGATGGTGTCCAACAAGGCCTGGAGAAACTCGGGTTCCCTGCTCAAGTTAAGATGGGTTTCTACCAGACAAGGGGATTAAGGCCACAACATTAAGGAATGCAGAGGAGGAAATTCTCTCACCAGCTCCCAGCTCTGCAGGCTATCCCCACCTTTCCTGTTGCAGCCTTTGTAGTTGGCTTGCTCCTTAGGAGCTGCTGCCACACCTCAGTTGCATGGAGAAGGAGAGGTGATGGCAGCACTGACTTCACCTGACCCAGCACTCCTCCACGTCTGCTGTGGTGAGCTGGATTTCGGGACCACGAGTAACATGATGACATGTTTTCAGCTGCTCAGGAGCTCACCTTCTGCATGAAGAATAGACAGTTGTCTTACCTGGCCATGTGTGAAGGTAGACAGTGCAGATTGTTAGGAGATGGAGGTTTTAAACCCCAAAAGGCTGCTCTGCCAAGTGGTGTGGGGTAAGGGGGTGCAGCCATGCTGCTGCATGGAGAGAATGGTGCAACTGGGGAGGATCTAATGAGTGAATCCTGGTAGAACAGCTTTGGGGGTGTAGAACCGCAAGATACAACCCTATGTTTGGCAGATTTTCTTTGAGAGGTTACATTGTTCACTGCCAGGTGTCACTTGCTCAAGTGTCCCTGTTGCTCCTCGTGGCTTATCTAAGGGTTGCAGTCACTGAGGTCCAGGATGCAGATACTGTTTTGGGAGCTGCTGGCAAAGGACAAGCACAATGCTTCATATTGCTGTACTTTGTGAACCTAGCCTAAACCCACAGTGGCACCGTTAGTCACTGCTGACCTGCTCAGACTGCTTCAGCTCTCCAACTTTCACTCTATCTCCATCTCAGTGCAACTCTTCTGCTACACCACTAGAAACAGCAAGATTTGGTGCTAATTCTAGGACATTATGCTCCTTCTGTTTCAGAGAAAAAAGAGCAATCTCTGACAGGAACTGTCCAGGTCTGCCCGGATCAGAAGTAGTAAAGATGTGCATGAGAGGTAAATAGAGAATAATAATAAATTTAAATAAATGAGACCCAGGCTCTGGAAATGAAACTAAGGAAAATAAGGTAATGTAATGGTAGGAGAGCTTTCTATCTCACAGCTGTTTTCTTTTGTTATATGTAGCTTTCAGCTATTCAGAGAAAAATAAATCTAAGCCAGTAAAATAACAACTCCTTTTTTTTCCCCATTACTTACACTGTTTTCCTTGAAGCATCTTTCCAGGGTGATGTTGACACTATTCTTTTTGTTTGTTTGTTTAGGGATTTTTTTTTGTTTAAAATCTAAATCCAGATGTTCTCTTGTCTCTCAATAAATAACAGAAATTAGATTTATTTTTTTCCAGTCTGCATGAATTATGCAGGTATGTAGATTTCATAACGTGTTTACCTAATCACTGGTTGCTGAAATTCTTAAAAGGTGTTTTAAGAGGCCACTGGATTACTCTACTGATCGAAAATAAATTTTTTTGAGAAGGAATTTCTACATTTTCTTAAATTTAGTTTGATTTCTGGATCTATAGACCTGAATCAGTAGTGGAGAACCCAGAGCTTGAGTTTAGAGGGTTACTCTGTAGATTAATTGCAGGAGGTATCCTTGGGTAGAGGGGAGAGGGTGAGTAGCCTTATTCAGTGTATTTCAAGAGCAGTGTCATAGTGGCAATGACTGTCTCTATAACTATTAGCTTCATTCTTTCAGATGAGATTCCCATATTCCTGTTGATTATGGTGTGACTGGGTGCACCAGGAGTCCTATATTAGTCTGAAGTCACGATCAGTGTCTTGTGTTTTTAATTTTTACAAAGGTTGTAAATCCATTCTCCTTCCCACTGGTTAGAAAGCTTTTCATCTGACACTGTAGCTTGAGGTACATTGTATTTTGGTTTAAGGACAGCTAATGTTACCAGCCCCTACTGGAAGTTTTTCTCCCTCTTCCTTTTTTTTTTTTTGTGGTGTGTGTGTATGTGGCTCACTTGGGGACTATTTGGAAAAAGATTTGTAATCTTAGCCTTCATCAGACCACACAAGTCAGGAGGCTGATCCCCTCTTGGGCTTGTCAGCAGTCAGCTTAATCAGGAGAGAACATGAGCTGTGGTTAGAGTGGGGGAGGTATGTTTTTAGCCCACACTTGTAGATCAGTGTCATGGGGGGCCAGCAATACTGTGCTGTTTGGCAGTGAGGGCTCATTATGTGCCTGTCCCCTGTGGTCCCACAGCAAGGGCTTGAGGCTTCTGTTCACAGTGAATGGATGTGGGGAGGGGAGTGCTTGGCCTCCTTTAGCTCTGAATGCCTTCATTGAGACCTTGGTGAGAACTCTTTCCAGCTGAGCCCTGTTGCATCCTTCACCATTTGAATTGTTTGGGACCTTGTGAGGGTGTGGAGGATGGGATATAGGCTGTGGAGGCTGTGACAGCCTGAGGTTGTACAGTGTGAGTAATTTTGAACAAACCCAGTAGTTCTGAACTGAAACAACATCTACTTTTTGAGTTTGGGATACTCTTTTTTTAATAGGTGACAACAAGAGGTTATTTACTGTACTCCAAAGTTCCCACAGTGTCACAAATCTGACCATAAAGATACGTATAGAAATAGAGCATTTACCAGCCTGTAGAAGTGCAGTGGTAAATGTTAGACCATGTTGCTTGCTCCTGGCTGCAAGTATTCAGAAGCAGCAGTGTTCTCAGGGGCTGACCAAGGCCCATGGAATCACATTGTACTCGATACCAACTTCATTTGGCTTCGGGTCCATGAAGGTTTCTTCTATACCCACAACATCAGATTCCTGGCAGCCAAGTAGCCCGTCACGCTGCTGGACCCCAGCCAGTACTTTCCCTCAGAGCAGCCTTGCATCATGCAGCTGTGTCAGCTTGAGTCAGTGCTGGTGTAGTAGGTGCCTTCTGGATCACTTGGCGTGGAAGCAGCCCAAAGCAGGTTCTGCAAAAGCCATAGTGAGTGGAGTTGGAGCTCTCCTCATGTAAAGCCACACTCAGCAGCCCAACAGGGAGTTGGATCTCTCCTCATGTAAAGCCACACTCAGCAGCCCAACAGCTTCCATCCTGACCATGGCTTCCTATCTTCCCCACACATCTTCCTGCACTCACCAGTCCCTCAAACCCAGACTCTGTCACCTACCCTTGGCACAAAATACCAAACCCTATGCAATCACTGCCTCAGCAGATGCAGGCAGAGTCTGCTGAATTGGAGCTGAAACATATGCTGAAGTATACACATTAGCTTATAGTTCGTGTAGTAAGTCACACACTGACACAGTGTAATGAAATTTAGCAGGTATGTTTGCAGCAGACTTGAGAGAAAAAGGCTGTGTCATAACACACGTTCTACCATGTGTGTTGGCATAGTCAAACAGTTCAACTACCCCAGGGCTGGAGTAAAGAGCTTTGCCTGGCAAAAAGGTGTCCTGTGCACAGGAGTTTATCCTTGTGATGCATGTGAGAGAGCTGTGACAGAGTAATTCAGTTCCCACTGAAAGTTGTCAGATTCCTGTTACTTTCATTAGTTTCTTCAGGATTTGGTTTTTTTTCTTTCTTTCCCTTTGCATACTGCAAATATTCATGCTGTGCTAACCAAACATAAGCTGATCTTGCCGCTGAAGTGGAAATCTGCAAACAACTTTGCTCATGAAATTATTCCCAACTAAAAAGCTGAGGTGTGCTCCTGCCTCTTGCCCTTTATCCCAGGTGGAATAAATGTTCTTTCATGGCTGCTCTAATGCGTTTAGATTTGGCTGCACAGCAGTTGGGGGCACTCAGCACCCTCTAAGACAGATTTTTACTTTTCTGGTGCATTTTTGTTTGTTTTCATATGCCTGTAATATTTTTCTGCAAGCATAACAATGGTATCAATATATCTAGACTATTGTACATGAGAAATGTGTATAATGTAATGAGATCAGAAGTGATAGAATTTTAGAGGGAGCAGTGCACTTACATATACAAACTTCATTTCCAAAGAAAAGACTTTGTTATGTTATATCTCAATTTAGGTGTTCCAGGGATCACAGGCAATGATTATAAGTGATTCCATGTGCACAAAAGAAATTAAGCAAAACCATAATTAGAAAATTTGATAATTAGATCATTAACAAGCTCTTAATATAACTGTGTTAATGGAAACAGCTATAAATACAAAACTATATCTGGTTACTCTCTGGTATTTTGTCAAAGCTTCAAAGCTGAGGAGCTTTGACAAGCAAACATAACTCATGCTGAGGTAATGTAAAACTGTTAGAAAAAATGTCAATGGGTTATGCTAGGATTTTCCTTAGTTCACAGTATTAATAAAAACAAACCCTTGTGCTAATAAAAACCAATGAATAATGTCTTGCACACCTGAAGTGTTAAGTATGGTATCAATTAACCTGAAGCTGGGATTAGTGCACAGAGTGAGGTGGGGTGTGACAGCTGAGGGGCAGGAGAAGGGTCAAAGGATATCTGCTGGGTTTGGGAGTTGTGCACCTGATAAGCCTGGTGAGCCTAAGGCTGGAATCCAAAAGCCTGTGCAAACCAGAAAGGAGCGTGGGCATTGTATTACTGTCAGGAAAAAATAGGATGGCGGTGCTTTTCCCTCTCTGAGGTAAAAAGGGGGTTTCCAAGAGGCTGAGTCACTGAAATGTAGTCTTGGACACCATTGGAGTTTGCAGAATCCTGATGCAGAAGCAAGCACAGCAGCCCTTCTGTGGGTGAGTGAGAAGGAGGTGATAAATGGTAACAGGCCAAATGTTACTGAGAGAGAAAGATTTAACAGATCGAAGTGAGACTGTGAGAACCTGTATGGCTACACAGCAGGGGATGTTAGCTGCCTGTGGAGCAAGTGACTGTCAGCACCTGGTATGTGGCTACTATTTAAAGCAGCAGCTTGCTACAGGCCTGGTATGTGTCAAGGAGGATATTTCAGACAGGTGCTGTCAAACCTCAGAGTTGCTTACAGGATACACTTATGCAACTTTTGTCCATCCAAAACAGCATAAAGTCTTTTAGGAAAGCAGGGTGGCATACAACCTATTAATAGGAATGTTGTGACCTTCCTTCTAGGTCAGCAATTGAGTATCTTTGCTGACTCCATTAGGAGACCTTCAAATTACTTGTATGAGAAATTAGGGGGAAAAGAAATTCTTTCATAGGTCTTTGCCTTGATTTCTCCTCTTTCCCTCTTTCATCCCCTTCCATCATCAGCTTCAAGTAGATATTTCGTCTTCTTCTGCAGCCTAAAGGGTTGTGCAGTCATCTAGGACTGTTCTCAACAGTCTTGACTAACCCTCCAGCTTTCTCAATGCTCATTTGCTTGATCCTGGGTGCATTCCCTAAAGAAGGCATGTAACAGCTCTGTGGGCATTGAGGTGTATATTTACTTCAGTCGAGAAAAAAGCTTACAGAAATCCCCAGTCAATACTAGTGTGAGATGTGACTGCCGCTGAGCGGTAAGAGCAGGTTTGTATGCAGCTTGGAATGCTCTGCATGTACAAGGATTTGAGAATTAGTGCAGAGAGGAGACTCATTTCTGTTTCCAAATTACATGTTTGCAACAAGTTATTTATCTAATGAAAAATGGAAACATAAAGAAGAGACAAATACATTTCAGTTTTTCATGTGCCTCTGACTGTGGATGTGCATGGGAGGGACTTCATTATTGCTGTGAAGTGACTATTGTCTTTGTGATCTACTTTTCCAGTGGTTAGGAACAATATGAATTCTCTTGTTTCCTAGATGGCACACAGAAAAGCTCCATCTGATTTGAAGAATTTTATTTACTAAGATTGAGATTACTTGGGTTGCCTGGTGTTTTCACATTCAAGGACATGAAAGAAGGTCAATTTAAAGTGTGAATTTCAAATGGCCCTCACAAACTTCAGCATTTCAGGTTTTAACTGACCATAATTAGTTCTGTACTAAGGTTTGCAATGTTCTAATTCTGGTCAATCTTTGACCTTCCCAACTCCTCTCCAGTCAAGCTGAGAACCATGGAAATCTGATATGTCAGAAAAGAAACTGGAGAGGAAAGCCTGAAAGACTGTTGCTTGAGGAGAGGATATCTAAGATGAATGAAAGGTAGCTTTGCTGCACCACATTGGAACATGAGTGTGAAGTGGAGAAAATGATAGAATTGTGTCCAAAAGTCAAGTGATTCAAAACAAACAGAAGAACACAATAACCTAAAATTAAAACGAAGATTGGACATGCAAAGGCAAAGCTCTTTGTCCTTTGCAAAAGCCACCAATAACCTGTATCATTCTATTGACTTTTTTTATTTTTTTCCCCTCCAAAACAGTGATCTTGAATGGAATTTAAAGATACTAATGCTTCTTAGAGTGGAGAGAAAAGCGTAAGAGTGAGCCTTCAAAAATGGTTTAACAAAGTAGGATACAGAAGTAAGCTGCAGAGATCAAAAGTTTCTGATTCTACGATGCATGTCAATTGTAGACATGTTGAAGCTGAATTTGACAAAAAAATGTAACATATTCAGTAGTTAGAGAGAATGTTAAGTTATGAAATAAAGTCCACAATAATCTTTCTAATGATTGTTTGCCTAAAATAAAAGATTCTCATGTTTGAAAAGCAGTTACAAGAGGTTTCAGTTTGCTACAAATCTCTTTTTAAATCAGGGGAACAGTAAGTATATAGGTGTCACAAATACTATCCTGACCTTTGCATCTGTGATGTTTAGTTACTGTACTTCAAGTATGACAGTTTTTGAGAAATCACTGGTTGCTGTGTCAATAGTAGCTCTGTGCTGGCATTTGTCGAAGAACTGTAATGCTCTTCTCTCAGGAAAAGCAAGCTAAACTTTGAAAATGTGGAGGTGTGTCAGAACAAGAATTGCTACTGTAGCCCGGTTGCTCAAAGAGGAGGTTCAAGTGATCTGTCAGTTTAGTGTTTATCAAAGCTTGGAATAATGGGAAGGTTTGAAAGGATCAAAGAAAAAATAATATTATTCCAGTATTTTAATGTGTCTGGCCCACGTAATCATAGGTCTGTCATGCTTATCCCAGATGGGTTTGAAAAGGTGGGGAACAGGGTATCAACTGTACAGAACAATGTCTTTGTGAATGGTAATCAGCAGGATTTTATGAAAAAAGGGTATCATATTTGCCACTATGGTGAGGAGTGAGAGTAACATTTGGTTGATAAAGCAAACAGTTTGCAAGCTCACGAAAGCATCTAATCCTAACTTAGTAGCTAAGTCAAATTTATATCTGGACCCCAGCTGAGTGAAGAGGCAGCAATAGCCACCAACTTCCGTGAGGTGACTGGAAACTTGACCAAAAATGCATCTGTAGTACATCTGGGTTCCATGCATGACACAAAACTGCTTATAGCAGGGAATGATGCAGGGAAGTACCAGGGGGTCAAGGGGAACAGTCAGTTGAACACAAGCTCATAGTGTGCTCTGGTGGCTGAGAAAGCAAATGCAATCCTTCCATATCCAGGCAGGAAAGTAGAAATCAAGGAAGAGAGAATAGAGCTGCTGCGTTTTCCAGCATAAGGGGTGAGGTTTCTGCAATTCTAAGTTGTATCCATTCTTTGTTCTCAAAGGGATGCTGACAAATGCTGCCCTTTCAGCAACAGCTGAGTTTGTCTGCCACATAGCTGTAGAAGAAGCTTCCCTCCGGGAGACCCTGTGCGTGCTGTGGCCAGAGATTTAGTCTGGGCTGCAGGGCTCTAGACAACTGCATAGCAGAGCTCATTGGGCAAGACTTGGATTTGCACTACTGAGTGTGTATTTAGATTTTCCTGCTGCTATTTCATCTCTTCTTCCCAACCCAATTAAAAATCTGGCTGCTGTCTAGCTATCGAATGCTAACACAAACACCTGTGTGCCAGATGTATATAGCTGTAAGTCCGTCAGTGCTGATCCATCATCAGAGCCATGAGCCATAAGCCAATTCATGGAGCAATTGGAAAACACTGCTTATTTTTTCCCCCCGTTTTTCTATTCTTCCTCCCTATTTTTAATCCTCCTATTTTCTCAGGGTTTTCTCTCTTCTGCTTCCTGCTGCTGCAAGTTTGTAAGGTGAGCCCTGCTCAGACTTTCTGTCTCTTACAGATAAGAAAACAGCCTAAACCACAGAAATACATTTTTTTGGCCACAGAGTGGCTGGTTTATACTGACAAGTGTTAAATTATAAAAGTCCAAATGTCAGTTGTACATGCCAGCTCAAGAAGAACACCTTGAAATACTAATGTTGTGAGTGCTACCCTGGGCAGGATTAAGACTTGATTTTTGAATTCCCCCTCTTTCTGAAAAGAACTGGTCCCCTGGATGTGTTTTGGAGATACCAACTGTAGGACAGGGTGCATTTTTGAAAGTGAAGACTCAAGTCAGTGGTAGAAAGTTCAAGTTTGAGGGACAAGAATGATAATAGTTAAAGAGGTGGGATATAAGACTGCAGAGATTTTACTGATAAAACAGTCTTTTTACATGGGCTTGGTGGAAATAAGCTTATATAAAAAGCCTCTCTTATTCTACTATGCTTTCCTTGTGATCTCTGTTTCTCCTTTCACCGAAGTTCCCTACTTACAGCTCTCCAGTTTAGGATTGCCTCCTCTCTACTGTCCCCAGTGTGCAGTGACAGTGATTATGGGGGCATGTTCTTGCTGGGGAAAGAGAGAGTTTTAGAAGGACAAGAGGGAAATATGTTCTTTTCTAGCAGAGGAGATAAGATAGTTTTATTTGCTCAGCTGGGAGTGATAATGGATGGCTTATGTGAAGAAGACAATTTGGGTGTGAGGGATGACTTCTGTGGCAAGGAGGGTAAAGCAGTGTGGTTTTGCCCAGAGAAGGTGCCAGTTGCTATATACAGAGCAATAGAGCAAGGGAGGCCAGTTTGCTGCCCCCTTGGTCTTGCTTATGTGCAACTTCGGCTTTTACTTACCAAAACACTGCTTGTGCTAGCAGAGATCCTGCCAACTTGGATAATTCAGAGGATTCAGTGTTTCAATCTCCGAGGATTACTTACGAAAGCTAACTGATTTTTATCCAAGGGTTCCCGGCTCAGTTTGATGGTTCAGTACTACTAATTTACAGTCACTGTGTGTATCCTGTCATACTTTCTTTAAGGTAAAACTCCCATTGACTTCTGTATATTTGAAGATACTTTTGCTTTAATGGAAGTGGTGCCATCGTAACAGTGAGGAGCTGTTTTTCAACTGTTGGGGCTCTGGAATAATGAAAACAGCAAACCTCTAAAATGTAGCCTAGAAAATTATAGGATACATTTAAGTTAGGATGCAGAGTTTTGGAAAATAGACCAAGTGCCTCTGGAAAACAAATTACAAGTGTAATCTCTTTATTGAGCTTGAAAGTACACCCTCAAGAGAGAAAGGAGAATGGAGGAAATTTTTTTGTTTAAATTTCCCCCCACCTCCATTTTTCCTAAATAGTAATCAACTATGGACTAGCAGGATTGTGTTTAGAGTAGACATGTTTGCACATTCATAGAATAACATGGTTTTTTTTATCAGGTTAAGGCTTCCCTCCTACTAAAGTTTCTTAAGTTGTTCTACTCCTTGCCTGTGGAGAGGGAGAATCTGGAAAACATACTTCTTCCTGGGAAGAACTCTGATTGATGCTTTCCCCTTTTCTCCTCACCTTGTGTGATGGATTATATACCAGCAATCATTACTGCCTGGACCATTTCAGAAACAAGAGAACTCCATGAGTCTTTTGTGAGCATCTTCAAGTGGAAGCTGACCTCTGTGATTTAGTTAGTATTGACTCTTTGTTTTTCTGTAAAGAGCGGTGAGTAATATTGGTGTTGAAGAACACAATTTGTTCAAAAACATCTTGAGATCCATTGTATATTTGAGTTTTCTCTGAGGTAATGGTGCAGGGTTACAATGTCTAACTTGCATAAGCTGTTGTTGGCCAAATCAAATACAGTTGTGTATGAAATTTTAGAGAGTATGTCCTTTATTAGTTTCTGCCTGCTGTATGCTTGCAAAAGAGTAGAATGTGTACGAGGTGTTTGTATACGAATCTTTAATGGCCAGTCTTCGCGAAGATTTGGGAAAGGTCATTAACCCTTCGAGCCTGCGCAGTGGATTTTTTCAGGTGGGACACAGCGTGCGCTGAACTGAGCCCACCCTTTAATCCTGAGGTTCATCTGCCGGGGCCGAGCAAGCTTGGACAGTGGCAGTGAGGGTCTCAGGACGTAGGTTTGTTTAGAGTGACCTTCTCTTAGATAGATGGCCTCACAGGGCTGACGAGCTCCATCTGCCCGGGGGGCTGGGAATCGAACCTGGGTCGCAGCGGTGAGAGAGCAGCACCCTAACCACTAGACCACCAGGGGCCCCATACGAATCTATGATCAACTAGTATCCATATGACATGTAAAAGTGCAAATTGTTCATCTTATTTCTTGCCTGTCTCTCTGTCCAGCAGTTGAGCTCATCCTGCTTTCGTCGTGTCTCCTTGTGAGCTTTCTGTGAAACAGGTGGTGCTTCATGCTGGAAGTGGTTGTTTGCTTTCTCTCCTGAGGAAGATGTGCTCTAAGCTTTGCCATCTGCTTTCTTATCAGTGGAGTTAAAACATCATGAGAACTATATAGCAAGGCACAGTTTTATGAAGGGAGATGAAAGAGAGGAGGATGCTTCTGCAGTCCCTTTCATGATCATACAGTAATGCTGTTCCTCCTCCCCCATGAAATTAGGACTACGTTTACTCTGATAGAGCTGTCTGTGTAAGAAACATTTCAGTGTTTCTTAACTAGTGACTGTTTGCTGGGTACAGGAATTCCTTAGCCTACCTTACGTCTCTAAAATGCAATATTTTGTTCCCTCTTCTGTATTTCTCATGTGGGTTTTTAGTTCAGTAACAAAGATAAGGAATTAGTTACTATCTGGTTACAGTGGAGAAGATGAGGAACTAAACATATCTGGAATTGGTGTTTACTTGACCTTGAAAACTCAAACGTAAGGTGAAAAGCCTTCTTGCAGTATAGATCAGCATGCACTCTGTTTAGTTCGCTGCTTGCCTTGTGCATTTATGCCATGGTCTGTGCTATGTCTGATCTCCTGAAGCTTTCAGACCTCTTACACGCCTTCATTTGTTTATTGTAGGAACAGGAGTTTACAGTAATGATGTTTATACTAAAGATGGGTAAACCATTACAGCAAGAAGAGAAACCATCATGAACCTTTGCCCTGAACTCAACCCAAACTCTTTTGTGATTTTTAAAGTTCTGTTTCAGTTTTCAGTGTCACTGTACTTTGTTCCATCAGGACTAGAAATGAGTGCCAAAACATAAATGGTATTTCCAGTGTCAACCTCAGATTTCACAAGCAAATCTGCTCTTTTTGCCGGGGAGTGCGGAGTTTCTTAGACCTCACAAATTTTCGTAGTGAATATAACCTTTTTCAACTTCTGCTGCTCAGTGCAGCTAGCTCAAATTGCTTATCCAGTGAGGCTTGCCCGTCACTATTTTGTATGGGACAAGATACTGTTTATTGAACTATTAAGCATTCCTAGGGGAATGTGTGCAGATGATTGCTTGCAGCTGAAATACTAAACCAGAAAGTGCGGTGTAGCTGCATTTCCTTGCTATTCCAACAAGGATGTAGGGACTGTCTGACTTTGGCCTCCTCCCTGCTAAATGTGTTGTAGATGTGTCGTCAGCCACTTCTGTGAAATTATAGTGGATCTGCCCAGTGGAGAATATGAAAGTAAACTCTCTAGGCTCTATCAGTTTTGTTTTGAGAACAAAATGTGACTAATGTGCTTCTGGAACCTGTGTTCCTCCAAATTTATTTGCTGTCCTGTAGGCTTTTCTGTTTCATATCCCAGACTTGGAACCAGGTAGAACTGTCTGTCTACTAGAGTCTGATATATTAGTAGGGCCAATCTTCGGAGCAACCAATTCAGGTTTTGCCTGTTTCTCCTTTCTGCTCCTGAGGAGGAACAGTCTTTCATCTTCCCTTCCTCCCCCTCTCTCTCTGTTTATTGTTGTATCCGAGAATGATCTGATGTTTGTTTTAACACTGAGATGAAGCTGAATTCACTGCTGTCCAGTACTCTTTAAAGTTGGTGCGCTACTTGAATATTTATATCATGCTGACATTTGCTTATGTTAAAGAAGGCATTATTTCCTTGGAATATTTATCATAGTATCCCGGAATTTCCATGTTGAACTGCTGCTGGATCTCAATGTTGTATATAATTACCTGTGTCCAAGCCCAGTTGCCTTAGGAAGTTAACTTTCAAAGAACAACAGCTACCTTTGTGACACTTGCTAGCTGAAGGAAGAACTGGCAAGGATTTTTCCTGGACTGATGTGGAGCAGCCTGGAAAGAAGACACACACATCCAATTCAGCTATATAGGTAGCTTTGTCTAGCTCATTATGGGAAAAGTAGAGAGTCATTTCCCTGCACACCTGGCATCACAGAGTGCCTATATCCAATGTGATCTGTTGACCTAGTTATGGTCTGGGATGGAAAATATGATTTGACATCTTTTGCATCCTGTTTTTTCCCCCTGATTTCCACCAGTCCCTTTCCCAAAGGTTAAGGGGGAAGGGTTGTTACAGAATCCAGTTCCTGCCTTCCTGACACACTTTGAAGCTCTGACCCCCTTTGTGCATAGAATAGAAATGACCAGCTTGAGGCTTGATCAGATCTCAGCCTCCTGTTGTTTCCCATCAGCTTATATGACTCTCCCGGGCTTCTGGGGCTGGAACTACTCTTTTGCTGCTGTGCATAAAGAGGCACCGTGATTTATGAATCAATTAATCACTGCATGCTGAGGAGCTGTTCACGGTAGTTAAACAGTGAAAATAAAATGCTCAAGTATATTATAAAGATGGATCATAATGAATATGACCCTCTACCAGTGAATTTTCTCCCTCCCTATATTATACCCCTACCCACTTTTCCAGCACAGCCACACTATCAAGACATGAAATTTGTCTATCTCGATGGCACAGGGTTCATCAAATTACTTAATTACTTGATAAGGGCACTGCCTATTTGTGGGATTTTTTTTCCCCTCACACACACATGTATTCTTTCAGTCTGATTTCAGTTTGCTGCTGAAGCTATTAGAGCCACAAAGATGGAGAGAATAAAAAAGATTCTGATACTACTGATTAAATCTTTTTGAGTAGTCATAAGAAAATCCACCAATAAGTCTCCAAAAATTAAGGAGGGGCAGGTGAAGTCTGCCCTGCTTAGTCTGTAAAACCACAGAAATGTGGTGTGAAAATTCCAAGAAATATTTCCGTCAAATCACTGTCACCTTTTTGCTCTGTGTACCACACACATCATTGCTGTGAGTTTCTGAAACTGTGTGATACTGTAAGAAGTAGCCAAGTTTGGTGCTAAGCCTCCGTTAAGACTGCTGTTTGGCTTCAGAACTTACTGAAGCACTTTGCAATTTGGACCAGCATTCATATCAGGGTGGCATATTGCTCTGTGGGGAGCACCACTGGTGTTCAAATACCTACCTGTGAGATAAGGCTATGAGGCAAAAGGCTTTAAACTTGATTATGTGGTTTTGCACCAAAACTATGCCTTCCGAGGAAAAAATTACTCTTAACAGATTATTAACTCTATACATGTTGTATTTTATAAATAAAATTATTACTTTATTTTACATTATCAGCAGATACCCAAAATAGTGGTAGAACATTTCAGTAACAGAAAGGTGATTTGTTTTCATTTGGATTTTTTTAGGGTTTTTCTGGGGTGGATGGGATTTGTCTGAAAAGTACATTCTTGGTAAATGACTTTATCAACTATTCATCTGTTTTGGATTCTGAAAAGGATTTTGGGAAAGTGATAATACTTCTGTTTTTTCATTTTGTTTCTTTACAGCAGTCTTTGAAGTGTTGCATTTTTGTTGCAGAGTATTTCCTGGGTTTTCTGAGTACCAAAAGCTGGCATCGATGAGCAGATGGATTTATGAACCTTGCTACAAGTCCACTGGCTATAGTGGAGTTGCTCTTAATCTCACCTGTGTAACTAAGAGTAGATTTCATTCAAGCCAGAAACTAGGTGCAGTGGTGTGAAGCAAGTTAATTCCATTTCTCTGCTATGCATTGAAACTTGCAGTGGAATTACAATATTTGCTACTTATCAGTAAAAGTAAAAGAATTTTTTTCTTTCCAACACAATCCAGTTGCTCAGATTTGTTCAGCTCTGCTGCTGGCATATGTTGACTGTATCTAATGACCTTTGTTTGCATTCTAAGCTTATCTCATAAACTGGCTTTTGAAATACAGTAATAGTGTTTCACTGTGATGACCATGGTTAAACATTTCTCTTCTGTCCTCTCCTTACCCTTCTCTGTTTGATTTTTAGGACCTGGGTTTCTCTTCAGTGATTCATGAGAAGCTTCAAGTTCCCAATACCATTCGTAAGGCATGGAACGAGAAGGACAACAGATGTGATGTTTGTGCCACACACCTGAACCAACTGAAGCAAGAGGCCATTCAGATGGTGCTGACCTTAGAGCAAGCTGCCAACTCAGAACATTACGATGCCTCGCCAGGCTCTCCCCCACCTCTCTCCAATATCCCCACGTTAGTGAGTCCCCGGCACATGGGCAGCCTGCAGCCCAGGGACTGGGCGTACATGCCTTCTCCTTATGCTACATCTAACTATACAGGCTTTGTTGCCAACAAACACAGTGGAAAACCCAACAGTTTAGGAATCGGCAACGGGGTGGAGAAAAAAAATGGCTCTCCTGGACACCAAGCTAAGGTCAGCTTTCAAATGGCCACCAGCCCCAGCAACGGTAATGTTCTCAACTCTGTGGCCATCCAGGCCCATCAGTACCTTGACGGCACTTGGTCTTTGTCAAGAACGAATGGAGTCACTCTATATCCCTACCAAGTAAGTATTTTCAAATAACAGAACATGTTTGTTTTCCTCCCATTAAAGCTTGCATGGGCATACTAACATGGCTTGCTCCTGTAGGGTAGGAGCGGAGCCATTTGAATAGGGAGCACCAGAACAAGGAGTGAGATAAACTTCTGTTTCCCTGATAGGGGATTGAGTTGGAGGAGACACAGATCAAAAGCAGAGGTAATTAGAACACCTTTTATAAATTCAACTGTTATTAAGAGCAGAACCGAGCTGTTGTTTTTAGTAGCAGATAACTAATCATACATTATATGCAGTTATTTGCTCATACAGTTACTTTCTCTCAGGATACTTGGTTGGAGCAACAGCTGGGAGCCAATCACACTTGTTTACTCGCAAGTGGAAGGTGGCACTAATGCACCAGTGACTTCTGAGTTGGAATTCAGGAAGGATCCAGGTCTTTTATTTCATCATATGTGTATCTTGATCCTTTGACTACATATAGCAGGCACTAACTTCAACATGTTCTAAGTTGCCTGCATTCTTGATGCTAGTGTGCTGGTGGCCTTCTGCAGGTTCAGCTGATTCTTGGTGTTTTGATTTTTATCAATTCTCATGGATTCAGGATGTCCAGTAACCTTCAGATCTCAGAAATTCTGGGAGATTTTCAAGTACTTCTCAGCACGGTCTTTTCCTTCTCTTTGACCTGCTGTTTTCTGGTACGCCACACCCATAAATACCTGTAGAATCCATCCATGGCACAGAAGAAGCTTTTTCTGATGCGCTGAACTGTAGCTGGTGGGATTTTCAGAGTGCTCAAGCACTTGCAGACTGGGACATAAGCCTGTTCTTCCCGTGTTCTCACAGCCATCCCTGTTGGCTTCCTTAGGCCTGTAAATAACTTTGAAAGTTGGTCTTTCTATTAAGTTATGAAAATAGTGCAAGATAGATCCCTAAATTAATATTTAACTTTTTTTAGTATAAGTAATTGATAATACAGCCAGAAAAATGTGAAGTTATTCATAAGCATTAAGATATTGTCATGCACCAAAGCAAACTAGGTAAAACCAGAAGTTATTTTATCTACAGTTATTTTATCTGGAAAATATCTGACTTTATGGTTTTGTGATTTATGCTCTAGTGAACCTAAATCACATTTGAGTAGGTCAGTATGTGGTCATATTTTTGATCTCAGAAAAAAAAAATCTGATCTAAGTTTGAACTAAGAAAAAAAAAGCCTAAACAAAGAATGTACATTAACAAATCTGAATAACTATTGTTTGTATTAGGAAAATTAATTCAGTTTTATTGCATTCACAATCTCTTAGGTTTATCTGTGAAAATGTGGGGTTTGTTTACTTTTTTATAATTTTTGCATTTCTAGATGATTCATTTTGACTTAAAAATATTCACTAAGGAGAATCTAATATTCAAAATTGTCCAAATTGATTCTATGTATTAACTGGCTCCAGTTAAATTAAGGACTCTTCCCTACCCTTCCCTTTCAATAAACATGAAATAAAAAATATTGCCTGCCCTTCAGACCCCCCCTGCCAAAAAACTCCAAAAAAACCCCACACAAAAACCAAACTAACCCCTCAGAAAACAGCAAAACAAACAAACAAACAAAATCTGACAAACCCAAACAAACCTAGCAGTGTTGGTCTTTGATAGAAGGTTTTTATTGTTTCATTGTTTTCTTCAAGATTCTAGTTTCAAATGTTGAAATTCTCACTATACTCAAATTGTCACATTTAATTCTCCAGTTCAGAAATAATAATGATGGCTTTCATCTTTAAACACAATAAAAAGAATTTAGTGTTTGTTTACATAGTGTCTGTATTCTGTATCAGACTGGGAATCAGTCAAGCAAGAAGAAATGCTTTTAAATGTAATTTACTTGTAGTTTCAAATATTGGGAAGATGCAAGCTTTGCTTTTTTTCTGCTTTTGTGTGCAGAAACCAATCTTACTTGCTACACATTTTAGATTTCTGTCCCACATAATTATATTTTTGTTATGCACTTACAGTTACAAAACTCTGCTGGGGAAGAGCACTAGGAAGTTGAATCTGTTATCTCCTCTTAATTAGAACCCTTCTTGATTTGAAGGTGAATTAAAAAAGTGTTGCTAGCTACTTACTTTTGAATGTCTATATATTAATTAAGTTTTCTTGCTTTCCCTTAAGAATAGTGATTAGAAAAACCTCACAGTGCATTAGCTAAGAGGAACAGAAGATAATTTCTTGGGATAAAAAGCCTTGCGCTTCACACAAAGAAGTGCAGTATGCTTCTACATCATAATCTTGTTAAATAGTTGTTCAGGGAGAAGGCAGTCTCATGGCACTAGACTTAATGGCACCTGTGGTAGACACTTCCCATTGTAAATTAGCTTTTGTTAGACAGTTTAGATAACTTGGAAGAAATGGTTGAGTACCTTGAAAACTGACTGTGATTTCTTCCTTAAAGTATCATCAAGAAGAGAAAATACTAGTTTGAAAGTGATGTTCTTTTGCTCAGAATTGACTCACTGCAATTTTAGGCACCAAAAGTATTTCTAAAATTGTGAGTTGTATGATGTTATTCCTTTCCTAGCATCTTCCTTCCAGACTGCCTAAAATTAGAACCTTGTTATGGGGAATTAATTACAATTTTTGTTTCAGTTCCAGTAGAAAAACAATTTAAAAAAAATAAAGGGATTATTGTGATATTCTAAGTTGCTACAGTAGTGTAAGACAAGTCTTAAATGACATGCCGCTATTCAATTAATTTTGCAGAAAGAGCACTTGTTACCAGGGTAAGTAAAACAAATGTGAATTTATATATTATCAGATTCAGTAATGTATTATATGTTGAAAATCAGAAAAGTAGAAGTAGCGCTGTCTTTAACTGGAGATGCATGTCGGATGTAAAAGAAAATTTCTAATAATTTCATGGATGCATAATTTGAACTAGTCAATGGATTCTCCTAAGAACTTTGGAGAAGTTGCTACTAACAATTTTGTAGGCAAAACTGATCCTTCCTGGAGATTAGGAGATGATGTAGATGACCTCATCAATTCCCACTGTCCCTGTTTTATGTGATTCCATATTTAGTCACCCCTTGAAACACAAACAAAAATCTGTTTCTAAAGATCCATGATTTCTCCTAGGCTTGACAAAAAGGGGGCTGAATCAAATTTTGCTGATAAGTGGTGCTTTGAAAAAAACAGGGAATCAGCTGCAGGGAAATGGAATTATTGATCCTTGAACAAAGAGGCCTGTTAAAGCCCTTCTATGAATACTGGAATTCTGAAGTGTTTACCTGGTCAGGGTAAAACTGACACCTTGCTGTTTAATACATGGAAAAAAAATACTAGCCAAAATTCATTAGAATTCGATTGAGAGTCTGAAAACTGTGCTCTTTCAATACTTGTTGGCAGGTAGCATTTGTATACCCTGTAGATCCGACTGTGTTTTAACACTTGTAAAGGCCTCTGTTGATCTCCCTATCATTCAGAGGGATTTCAGTCCTTCCCTACTCTGAGAAAACTAATTTAGATTGGTGAGGTTTTACCTGAGCAGCTGCTGATGTGAATTACAGGATACCATAGTGTTAAGTACACTTCTGTTCCTTACCAATTATTACATAACACTTCTAAAGAAAAAGAAACCTTTGGGCATGGGGTTCTAATATAGGAGCCAAAAGTCCAAATTCCTTAATGAAATGATTGCTTCTTGTAATTTTTATAGAGAATGCGATATTAAATTGAATGCATAACATTTTCATTACTTTATAATCCCAAGCCGATAAAGTAGCTAAAACAAAAATGCCACATTGGAGAATAAGATTTGAGTCCTCAGGAGTTCAGACTGATTTAGGGTTTGCTTTCAAAGGGAAAGGACTTGAAAATAGTGTCTAGATTAAGCTGGTTACACTTTTTCTGGAGTCAAAGCAATCCAGTATTTTACTAAAATATTAAATTAACTGCATGGTTGTTGTGTGTTGCTGTGAGCTGTAGAACGTAAAATGGTGGGCACATTTCCTTGGTATTCTAGTTGCCCTCCTGGATCTGCATAAGAATCTTTTCATGACTTTATGTAGATAATTTCAAAAGGCAAACCAAAGGAAATTTAGCACAGTGTGTGTGGTAGATTTGAGTGACAGGAAGGTAAGAGTAAGCCTGAGAACTGGAGGTCAACTGTTTCAGGAACAATTTAGGCCATAAAAGGGAACGATGGGTAACAGAAAATGTCACCCACAGCTGATGTGGGTGAGCACTTCCTACTCCTGACCTTGAGGATGTGAAGTTTGATTTTGGTAAGGAAAAAGGTAGTGTATGTAAGGATTTGAGTAGGGGCATTGTGAACATAACGATATTCATGGAAAAAGTGTTCCTTTCTCCCTTGCAGTTAAAAAGACTCTATTGACTAAAAGTTTGGAAAATGAGATCTTAAACTACTGAGAGCCTCTTGGCCTGGGGCATAATGATCTCAAGCCTATTCAGAATTATCAAAGGCTTTGTTTGTGTACAATTGATGAAAGCCTACAGAAAGTATGTGTTTTCTGTTTTCTCTTCATGTATAACGTGTGTTTAGAAGAACACTGTTCTGTGAGAAAGTACCAGCTTGTTCTGGAGCTTTGCTGTGATGAATGATTTGTTTGGAGTTTACTTAGGTCATGACTGTCTCA